>NW_027225567.1:10405000-10705000 GCF_038994185.2 Dermacentor albipictus | reverse complement strand
AAAGCTGGGTCCGTAACTAGCATCAAGTTTAGGTTTATAGCCTCACGCCAGAGTTCCTCCCCCTTGCTAGTGTTATATGGGTAGCCCCAGGTGGAGTACGGCACGTTGAAATCACCAGCTATGATCAAAGGGGAGTCGCGCGCTAGCTGCGTGGCCTTGGTGATTAGGGCTTTGAAGCGTTGTCTTGGAGCTTTGGGACTACTGTAGACATTCAGGATGAATATACTTTCGCGGTTAGTTGGGCTAGGAATTATCTCTAGCATCACGTATTCGACTTTACTTGCGGTCATGTGTGATGTGGGTCAGCTTGTTGCTAATCAGTACGGCGATCCCCCGTCCTTCTTCGTGTTTTGCTACGGGCTTGTAGCCAGACAGCGTGACGCTAGATGTTAATGTTTCTTGTAAAACGATAACATTTGGCTTCTCTGCGTGTGAGCGAATATATTGTTGCAGGGGAGCCCTCTTGGGAAGGAAACCCCTGCAATTCCATTGCCACATTCTGAATGAGCTAGTTTGAGTGGCCATCGTATTGCTCTTGAGGTGCTGTGCTACCCTTTGGAGGGCCGATCGCCCCCGAGCTGTTACTAGTCGATGCTGTTGCTGGGAGTGTAGGAGCTTTAGGTACCAGCACAGGTGTTACAAAGTTTTCTAAGAAGGATTCAATTTTGCTGATCCGCTGATTAGTGCTCTCCTCCATGGACGCCATGTTGCTGTGGAAGAGCGAGAACTTTTCATTTATATGCTTTATGCTGTCACTTAGAGCGGAGAGCAACTCGCGAATCTCCGATTTGGCCCTGCCTGGTGCTCTTTCTTGCTCGTTAGCGATTGCCCTCTTCTTAGCGGGCCTCTCTGTATCGATCATCTCAACCATGGGGACTTCCATTTGCTGAGGAGCTGCCGGTTGCTTATCCGTATCGCTCTTCTCAACCATGGGGACTTCCATTGGCTGGGGAGTGGTTGGCTGCTTGTCAGCCATAACGCGTTGACTGCCCTTCTTAATTTCGGCAATTTCTGTCATCAGTCGAGCTATCGTGTTCTTCATCATCTCGTTTTCGCGCTCAAGTTGTGCTAGTCTGTTGTTACCTCTATCATGCTATGGCGGTGAGCCCCGCGTTACCTTTTCTGGCGTTCCTCGAACTCGGTCGGCCCACATTGGGTAGCACTCGGGTCGGCGATCCCTGGAGCAGGACCTCGAGCAGGACCTGAACCGGACTTGACTGCCTCGGCGCCGGGATCCGGAGCGACCCCTCGAGCGTGATCTGGTCCTGGTTCTGGAACAAGAGCGCCCTCTGGATCGAGAGCGACTCCATGGGCTCCCTCTGGAGCCAGAGCGTCCCCCGGATCGGGAGCGCCCCCTAGGCTCTTGCGGTGGAAGTTGCTCGAAGTGATTCTTGATGTCGCTGCTATGTGGTGTTGACGAAGTCCCACTTGTTGAAGCTTCCACCGTCGCACTCTCCCATCGCCTCCTTCTGACGATGTACGGGATCTGGAATCTCTCCTTGCACGTTTTGTACGCCGTAGGGTGTGGGCCCCCGCACAACCCACACTTTGGCGTGCACTGGTGTTGATCGTCCGGGTTGACTGACCCACATCCTCTGCAGGTGGACTCTTCGGGAGTCGGGCAAACGTCGGCACGATGGCCGAGTTTGCCGCACGCGTAGCAAATATCAACTTGCTTGCGATAAAGAAAGCATTTCACAAGGACTGCATGGGCCATAGCGTACGAAGTTCGGAACCTTGAGTCCGTCGAAAGCATTGATGATTGTGCCTGTGTTCTTAATTCTCTTGACCGCCAAGGCCAGCGGGTTTCTCTCGTTGACGATGTTACGTTCCAGGTCCGATGGACTGTCGTTGAGGTCGATGTGTCTGATTACCCCTTTACACGTGGTGTGGGGGGCGGCCTCGTATGCACTGACTTCAAACATTCTTCCAGCCACATGAATTGCCCTGATTCTTGTGTATTTTGAAGCGTTGTCTTGGTTGGGCGTGCTGGCCACCAGAATGTTTTGTAGTATGTTAGGACAAATGATGTCTGAGCTTATCTGCGTAGGGGTAAGACCCGCCGCTTCCACGATCACTTTGCCGATCACGGTCGGTCCTGTCTTGGCAATATTCAGCCCTCCGCGGGGCCGTGTGATAATTTTGGCATGTTCCTTGGGCATGGGAGGCATCCGTGATGCCCTGATGATTTTGCTCTTGAGCTTATCTCCATTTTCCTGTGTTCTGAATGAGGCACCAGCGTTACGCCTATTCCCTCATATGCCGCCGCTAGGCCGGTTGGCAGAGTCCGCCTTGGCGGACATACGCTTCAAAACTGCCGACTGCCATCCAAATTCTGCTGAAAATTCTTCAGCAGGAAGATCCTCCTCTTCAACCGCCATTTGCATAGTTACTGAGATCTCAGAATTCTTGCTCCAGCTACACTTGGTGACGCCAATGGGCGCTACGCCAGGCTAGACTTGTCGTTAGGGCCAGAAAGTCGGCGACGTAGGCCGAGCACAAAAACGTTCATAAACTGGAAGAGGCCACCCACCCGAGAAAGTCCGATATCAATGTGATCCTCTTCCCCTTAGACGTGCGTTGGTCACAACATGATGGAGATTGGAGGCGAAAATCTTGTCAAGAGAGCAGGAGCCGAGATGGAACCCTAGCGCTTGCGACCATCGTCTTCTTCTCGCTGATATACTAGCAATGTACGTCGACGTCGAACGCAAGACCAGGAATGCCGTCCTGCATGCGTAACCTTCGTTTACAACACGCCGGTGCAAGAAACAACACAGATCACTCCATTCAAGTTGGTTTACGGTAGGAACCTCACGACCACTGTCAACGCCATGCTGCCGCGCGTCACCGACGAAGATAATCTTGCCGTCGCCACCAATCTCCAGCGCGCCGAAGAAGCCCGCCTGCGTATTTAGAACCAGCAGAGAACCGTCAGCCGACACTGTAACCTTCGACGACGCGTCGTTCAGTATCATCCCGGCGGCCGTGTTTGTGTTTGGACCCCAATACGCCGACGAGGACTTAGTGAGAAGCTTTTACGGCACTATTTCGGACTCTACAAGATCATCCGACTCATTGACGCACTCGACTATGAGTTCATGCCAGATGGAATTTCGCTATAGCAGCGGCGCCGCTCCCCACCTGGAATTGTCGACGTTGTGGAACTTAAGCCGTTCTACCAAAGAACTCTGGCAACTGGAGTATCTGACCTTTGGACTTTCTTTTTTTGGACTGTGTTACTTTGGATATTGTTTCTTTGATAAGTGTCTTTTTGTGTTTCGCTGTCCTGCTTGTAGCATTGGGACGATGCTTTCTGAGAGGGGGGCATTGACACATGTACTCGTTTACCTTTTCCCTGGTGAGCGCTTTTCACCGTCTAACAAAACTTATCGCTCAGCGGGGGCCGCGCCTGCATGTATCACAATTTTCTGGACTGTTCCAGAAATGGTTCTAGCCACTGACTATCGTCACCGAACCTTGTCTAATCTGATTGCATGTATGCCTGAAACGAATGGTGTAGAACAATAGAGAAAGAATTGTAGCAAGAGGGGACACTCGGAGAAAACTAGAAATAAGAAATACGTCACGCTAGTATTAACGCCAGCCGTTTGCTGCCGTGAGCATAGAAAAAAGAATGTGAAATGACGTTAACACAAATTGTCTCATTTTTTTATTCTTTCCCGGAAAAAGCAAAAATATCTGCATATAAATTAAACCAATCTTTGCGGCATACTTCCGTTTCCTAGCGACAGGCGAATCGGCGAATGACGAGCCATATGCTTGCGTCATTTGTCAGACACACCGCCGAAGCGAGCGAGACCGGCCGCGAATCTGAGCGTTGGCCTGTTCGGTCACCCGAACAGGCCAACCCGTCTGCCCGTTTTTCTATTTTTGGGTTTAGCCCGTGTGTGTTGGGCTCCCGGCAATTTCTTGCGTTCCTTCTGAACTTCGACATGGCACCACTGCACTACTGGACTACGGCCAGGCGAGAAACCTTGTTCGACAGTCTACGACGCATTTCAAGCAATTAGGCTTACGGCACGGCACCTATAGGCTAGACTTGTGACGCAGTTAACTAAAAGCGGCGCGGCCGCCTTGTCGCTCCTAATTTGAGTTAACGAAACGTACTGGGAGACGTTTGAGACGCTTTCTATGAGCCCCAATATTATTTGAACTTATTTCGGTAGTTCTTGCGCACGCTAGTCGCACGGGGTGCTTTCATGCAGTTTCGTGTGTACTGAATCTTACTGTGACAAGTTTTGGCGCTTCCTCTGACCCGCAACATTATTGTACGCGTATCTAATTTCGTTTCTTTTTGGGGTACTTTCAAGCGCAGTCGGCGCGCCTGGTGCTGTGACGCGGTTAGCGAAGGACAGCTCTGCCGTGGTGCGCCTTTCGGATTCGAACTTTGATGCACTGACAAGTTCTTCGCTCTTTCTCTGACGGCCAACATTATTGAACATTATTTTCGGTACTTTTTTTGTTACTTATGAGGCACGCTTGCCGCGCCTGTCATGACCCAGCGAAAAGCAGCTTGGCCGTGGAGACACAGTTGGGCCTGTACTGAATCCTACTGCGACAGGTTTGTGAGAATTTTTATGGCCCAGTAACAATTTAAGCCTACATTCGCTACCCACGCTTGCCAAAAACACGACGAGCAATTGTCAAGAGCGATAACACGGGAGTGTGTAGCTTGCGCCGGCAGAACGTGCAAAAGAACGCTAAGGAGCTCAAACGCCAGGAACTAGAGACCCGAAAATTCTGTCTTCTGAACGAAAGCCACGCGTTTGTGTTGAGTGCGAGTAGAAGGAATTCTGACAGCCTCCAGCATGGTCTGGTTGAGAGCCTGTGTTGTGGCCACCTTTGTGTAATTGTAGCTTTTATAGTGCAGGAAGTAAGGCGCGAGAAGAGGGGAATGCTTGGAAATAGAATGTTTTCGTAGTATGTACGCATACTTCGCCTCTACATGCATTATTCTTACATGTTAATACCAAAATGACGGGCTTGCACTTAAATTATTTCAGCTGACGTCGTCTGGTGGAGCTTCCTGCGGGAACTGCTACTGCTTATTTGGTGCCACCTTGTATGAATGCAGAAGCCCGCGACGAGCATTTATATAAAATAACATTTCCTCATTGCACAAGGCGTCTTGCGTCTTTACGAAATTGCACGTGGCACATATTCCATGTAGGTTGTGAAGATCGTTTGCAATCAATTTTACTTATGAATCAAACCATTTCGCGCGAAGACCACGCGCGGCTGAGCTATGGAAGGAAAAAAACAGAACAGCCGACGTGACGCGTACCAGCTAGAATTCAAAACGCGCGCGCACAAAACCGAAAGTGTGGTTCAGGTATTAAAACCAACGGCTTGGTGCGCTGCAGTCAATTCGGCCGCTGGGCTCTATAGGAGTGCCGGCTCTTGTATTTCTTCCTCTATAGTAGAACTTTCTGGAAGGCAGGCGGGCACCAGCAATTACTCTGAAACGTTCGATGGCTCGTGCATAAAAGCTGGCGCGCTTTACCGGCAGATGAGATTTGGACGACCGCCGACAGTGTTCGCCACTCTTGCGGTGCATTGACTAGCTTTTGTGGGCATACGTTCGCCCAATAAAACGCTAGTTACGCCATTCACAGTCTTTCTTTCTTTACCGTCACTACCACGTGACAATATGCCTCAATCCATTTTAATAGCGGAGTATTACCTACAAATCGTGACAGCTTGATACGCAGCGTCCTGTGGGATGTTCTATCGAAGACTTTGCGGAAATCGATAACGATATATATTTGACCCTTTTCATGAATATATTGTTCCGTGAAGCTGAAGCCGAATACTATTTCAATTTATTTACAGGTAAACTCACGGAGGCCAAAAGGGCGACGCTATATCAAACCGGCACACACGTCGTCTTTGTCCTCCTCAGTGCAGCCACACTGCGGTGGCGGTTCCGTAGCATCACCCCCGGCTGTAGAAGCCCCGTCCCGGTGCTTATTCTACACATCCGCGGTGAAAGGTGTGTGGTAGGGTTTTAGTCTTGCCACGTGAACGATGTCACTTGCAGCTGATGATGACGCTGAGAGATCGGCGGGGATGATTTCATACGTGACATCGGTCACTTGTCGGACCACACGGTAAGGGCCAGTGTAGCGCGACAGCAGCGTTTTGGAAAGGCCCCCACGGCAAACGGGTGACCAGAGAAGCACCAGAGAACCCGGAGAAAAGTGCACGTCAAGATGGTGGCAATCATAGAGGCATCTCTGATGCTTCTGTGAGGCCTCAAGACGGGAGCGGGCGAGCTGGCGCGCGTGGTCGGCGTGTGCGATCGCGTCGCGGGCGTATTCAGTGGCGGAACGTGTGGCCGAGGGCAGCAAAGTGTCCAAGGGCAACACGGGTTCTCGGCCATATAGGAGATAGAACGGTGAATAGCCGGCGGTGTCGTGACGCGATCAATTATACGCGACCGTCACATATGGTAAGTGAAGATCCCAGTCGTGGTGGTCGGTCGCAACGTACTTGGAAAGTATTTATTTCCGTGATGGTCCGGTTGAGGCGCTCCGTGAGGCCGTTGTCCTGGGGGTGATAGGACGTGCTGAACTTGTGCTTTGTCGAGCAGGAGCGGAGGATTTCTTCGACGACTGCCGACAGAAAGCTGCGGCCACGGTCAGTGAGTAATTGGCGCGGAGCACCGTGCACTATAATAATGTCATAGAGCAGAAAGTCAGCAACGTCAGTAGCGCAACTTGTCGGGAGGCCTCTGGTGATTGCGTACCGCGTAGCATAATCGGTAGCGACGGCAACCCATTTATTTCCGGAGCCCGAGAGAGGAAATGGTCCAAAAAGGTCTAGACCAACACGGAAAAAGGGTTCGGGTCGCATGTCGATCGGCTGGAGACATCCAGCTGGAAGTGTAGAGGGCTTCTTCCAGCGCTGACAGGGCTCACAAGCGGCAACGTAGCGCCGCACGGAGCGGGCGAGACCCGGCCAAAGGAATCGACGGCGTACGCGGTCGTATGTGCGCGAGACGCCCAAGTGTCCAGCGAAGGGAGCATCGTGAAGTTGCTGGAGGACAGTCGAACGCAGGTGCGATGGAATTACGAGCAGAAGGTCAAGGCCGTGTGGATCGAGATTGCGGCGGTATAATGTCCCCTCCTTAAGGAGAAACATCCGCAGAGAGGCGTCGCCAGGAGTTGACTCCAGACGGTCGATGAGGGTGCGTAATGAAGGATCGCGCCGTTGCTCGTTGCCGATTTGAAGCAACTGGGACACAGAGAAAACGCAAGCGATGGCATCCGCATCAGCCGGTTTGTCGACGGGGTAGCGGGACAAACAATCGGCATCCTGGTGCAAGCGTCCCGTCTTATATACCACGGAGAGGGTACATTCTTGCAGGCGTAACGCCCAGTGAGCGAATCGTCCCCTGGGGTCCCTGAGTGAGGCTAGCCAGCAGAGAGCGTGGTGATCAGTGATGACACAGAAGGGGCGTCCGCACAAGTATGGACGAAATTTCGCAACAGCGCACACAAGAGCGAGGCGCTCGTGCTCTGTGATTGAATAATTGCGCTCTGCGGGTGATAGAAGTCGGCTGGCATAGGCATAGTAACGCGATCATGTCCACGCTGGCGCTGTGCTAACACTGCTCCTATGCCGTGACCACTGGCATCAGTTCGAACTTCCGTTGAGGCAGACGGGTCAAAGTGGGCCAAAATTGGAGGCGTGCTAAGGAGAGTAGTCAGCTGCGACAAAGATGCGGCATGGTCAGGACCCCAAGAAAAAGGGGCGTCTTTCTTCAAGAGGTCGGTAAGGGGACGTGCGATGGTGGCAAAATCCTTCACAAAGCGTCGGAAGTAAGAGCACAGCCCTACGAAACTACTAACGTGTTTGGTAGACTTCGAAGCAGGAAAATTCGTAACGGCGCGAATTTTGTCCGGATCGGGTCGCACGCCTCTGGCGTCTACGAGGTGTCCAAGGACGGCGATTTGGCGGCGAGCGAAATGACATTTTGACGAGTTCAACTGGAGACCGGCACGGCGGAACACGTCAAGAATCGCTGAAACACGGTTTAAATGCGTGTCGAATGTGGGCGAATAAACGATGACGTTGTCCAGATAGCACAAACAGGTGGACCACTTGAACCCCTGAAGCAAAGAGTCCATCATTCGTTCGAAGGTGGCGGACGCGTTACAGAGACCGAAAGGCATCACCTTGAACTGATAAAGGCCGTCAGGGGTAAGAAATGCAGTCTTCTCTCAGTCCATGTCATCGACGGATATCTGCCAGTAGCCGGACCGTAAGTCGATAGAAGGAAAATAGGTGGCACCGTACAGGCAGTCTAGAGCGTCATCAATACGTGGCAAAGGGTACACGTCCTTTTGTGTGATTTTGTTCAGGTGGCGATGATCTACACACAAGCGCTACGTTCCATCCTTCGTTTTGACAAGTATGACGGGAGATGCCCAAGGACTACAGGAAGGCTCGATAAGGTCCTTTGCAAGCGTCTTTGTGACTTCCTGTTGGATAACAGCTCATTCCGATGCAGAGACACGGTATGGACGTGTGATGTGGGTGGGAGCGCAGTCACGCCGCAGTTGTCAGTTTTCTTAGGGTTCTTTTATTAGTTGGAAAAAAAATTTGTGCAAATAGTATGTCGCTGAAAACACCGCAGTTAGATCTAATCTAGAGATGCCTACAAATGACTCAGTGACACTTTGATAATTACGACAGTACGTCTTCATTTAGAAAATTATTATTTAGCTAAATAAATCTCAGTAATTCAACAATAACTGGCGGCTACACTATTGTACTGGAAACAATATGCACTAGTCATTCTTCGAGTAACGCAGTCGCTCTTCTTTGAAGTCTTTGTGCATGATAAATGGGGCACCCTGTATGATTCGCTCAGTAACCGAAATGAAGGCAAGCCGGATTCATTCGAAATCAGAACCAACAGCAGTCGCTCGCAGCAGCACTTATACTCGGACTCTCAGAAAAAATAAAAGCGAGATAGAAATAGAGGGGTGCTGCAGTTTCTCCAAAAAGGCGAAGCAGTATTAATGATAGCGCAGCATAAAACAATTTCACGAAGGAAGATTAGACGACCGAGAGATGCCATATTAGTGGTGCGAGAGCACTCCGGCTGTGAAACTGATTCGTCTCCTGCTACGAGGTCTTTATATAATGCTGAAATAGGGCCGTCACTTCAGTGAACAATTCTTCGAGGTCACACGAAGTTTCTTCAAGTGCAACTCTTATTAAAGGTTATATATATATATATATATATATATATATATATATATATATATATATATATATATATATATATATATATATGTATATATATATATATATATATAATGCACACATGAATACACACATGGGGTTCGGAAAGCTCGTCGCGCCCCAGCCCCCGAAAAAATGAAAACTTTCTGCCTATGTAATCACATGATGTGAGAGTTAAGCAATAAGTACCAGCACTGGCATAAGAAAATTCTGGCACTGTTTGAGAGTCTACGCCGTTTTTTACCAGAACCACCAGGCCGCCACCTATTTTCTTTATTCGATTAAGAAATCATTATTAGCAGCTTCTTTGTAAATCTCGTCACCTCCAGTATGCTAAGTCTCCGTAATTACTATTAGGTCAAAAGGAAAATAAAATGCATAAAAATATAGTTAATCTCCCTTGTGTCGCTCTGAACGAATGTTTGGATGAAGGCAAGACAGTTTGTCGCGATACCAACTTCCTACAATATTACCGACGTCACAAGGGGATATCGTCATTGCAAAAGAAAAGCCGCATCACAACCACGCACAGCACTTCTAGGGTATCTTTTTAACGTCGCGTGTATTACGAACGTGCATAACATGCGAGTTTTCATCTTTCCGCGCAAGAATTCGCCCACCATTTGTCCGCACAAGCTTTCAGTTAGCCGTTGTTTTTTGTAATTATTCCCAGGCTAAGAAGTTGCTTTAGAGCCGGGCATAAATGTTCGTTAATGAACGCATGCTTTTAAGAGTAGTGACCGAAATCATCTGTCGAGATGCACGCCTTCTTTGCTTTCTGCAGCACCGAATCACGCTTATAACGGCTCCTGAATTGCACTACAATGTTTTCTATTCAAGTGGCACTTTTTGCGGGTACAGGGGGACATTTTCCAACATCATCTTTGATGACAGCCACATTCAGCAGTTCCCCAATGCAGTGAAGGGTATTACCAATGTCTTCATCAGCAAGCTTGGGTATTCCCTTAATCTCGAGGTTACATTTACGAGAGCATTATTCAGGTGCTGTGACTCCCTGCTCTTGTTGAAACATTTGTTTCTATAAGGCTTCATACTCGGTTGTTAGCTTTTCATTCATGCTCCTGAGGGACTTGTTATCCCCCGCAAGATCAGCGTTCACTCCCTTTATATTTTCAATTTCATCATTCAAAAAGATCACACTTTTTTTAGCCATCTTATTTCCTTTCTTAGTTCTCTCTCAATGGCATATTTCAATTCAAGCATCTTTCTCCTCTCTTGTGCAAGCTTTGCTAATTTACTGATAACTACAACAATGTTTCGCACTCGAGAGCACCATCTTTTTTATTTATTTGCGAAATTCCTACAACGCCGTAATGACATCACTGCAGGGGGGGGGGAGGTAGGAGGCGTGCATATTATACAAAGTCGACATAGTTTAAACACATTGCTAGAAAAGAATATGAAAACAGAATGCAGACTATAACAGTCATAGTATATCACTACGTATTTATTACAATATGCAAATGGTAAGGCCATAAAAAGTTATAATACACGGCACAAGTTGCCATGTGTTGCACGGGCAGCAGAGACGCAGCAATCATAATGATTGTTGTCTAGTAAGAAAATGAATGCTAACCTGCAATGAACGAAAGCAGGCGTGTGATGAACGAGCTCTCGCTTCCCTCGCTGTGGCCAAGTTTTAGCAGACTACGCGAGATTTTCTTAGAGAGCACCAAGTAAATGATAAGTAGTTGAGCGTTGGATAAAACTTCCTTGGAATTTTAATTGCACCTCTATAGGCACTGCTATTCCTTTGGCTTTGAATGGCAAGTATTTAGTTTCACTAGTATTCAATTCAGTAGAATACTGGAAGGCCGTTGACGCTGTTATTTTCTTAAAGGGTCCCTAAACCAAATTCTGTCGAAGTGGAGAAATGCATTTGAAGTTAGGCCATTTCAGAAATAATTTGGGGCAAAAAGTACTTCACCGTACTTGCAGAATACCTTAATACATTGTAGCAGTATAGCAAGACTACGCTGCGCCGTCTATTTATTGCACCCTACTTAGTTCTTGAAATTTTTTTTCTGAGAGGTAGTCTCTCGTCTGAAGGAATCAATCCTTTTTCGGGATTGCATGCACAGTTCATACGATCATCGTCTTTTGGCGCAAAACAAGAAGTTTTGCTTGAACGGCTTCTACCCTGTGTTACAAGCTGGGATGAAATATATTTTGACCATTATGCGTTAAAAATGAGCTTCACAAATTGCTCGCGCACCCAGCGCAAAATGACCATGTGCAGTCATTTTTCGTTCAATTCAATGCGAAAAACGGCCTCCCGCAGATGAGGATGATTTATTGGCATCCCTCTTGAAATCGGGGGGGGGGGGTTACAAATAGTCGCCTAGCCTGCTTGAGTTATGCAGGTATGCTATAGGTGCTTTTAATTCTAGCTTTCCATGTACATTTCTTTAATCGTTTTTCTCTTCCTTAAAACGTCTCTATCTACGCTCGCTACCTATGCCTGTTACAGATCAGGTCGTATCAACCTGCTTTTCTTCCACGAATGCTCTAAACGCCTTTGCTTATCTCCGCTGCTGCCCGGTTAATGCTTCCGTCAACTTTAAATCCAAGCACTTCTGGAAGGTGCACGTTACCTACGCGTCTCACTGGGCGAATCCCTTCGCATTCTGTTAGGATGTGCTGAGTGGTCGCCAGATGTTTGCTGCAGCGTGCACATGGATAATCTAGTTGCGAATATTCTCTCCGGCATGTATTAGTCCTTATGCGACCCGCTCGAGCCTCAAATAGGAACGCACTGCCCTTTTGCTTATTGTAACGATTTTTACCTGTAATTTCTTTCTTATTCTCGTAAGCGAGAAAGTCCCCAACTATTCGCGTCAATTACCGGCTGGAACCATAAGCTATAGCGAGTAGCGGAGATGCTTTGTCCCCGGTGCCGCCGCACATTTCATACACCTCTAATAATCTCACACCGTTGCCGGGTGTCTTTCGTTTCTCATATATCCTGTGAACTTGTATGATGTGTTACAATTTAATGTGTCGCATTCTTAAACTTTCGAATCAGTGCAGTGACTGGTGTGCCTATCTGTTTTGTAAACTAAGCAAGTCAGCACTACTGACTATGAATGTTACCTGATAAGCGAATTTTCGGTTTCCCTAGCTCTTAGATTTTCTTACTACTCAAATGAAGCTGACAGCATTTTACCAGCAGGTACCTACTTAATCTGGGGATATTTTGTTCCGGTGTATGTTTAAGCAGAAATCTGCATAGCAGTTTCCAAGAGCTCAAAATAAAAGGCAAGGAGGGCGGTAATTTTGATATGCTGTTTGTCATCATAAAGGGCCACAACGTGAGATCCTGCAGCCTTTTAGAAGTTGGCCTTGTAGCGAACGTGATAACAGGGCATACGTCTACCTTGCATCCTATTCGGCATATCTTTAAAAGAAATTGTTGGGTACGCCCCTAGACCATAAGGTTTCTTGTATTTGATCGGGCATTAGGAAGACGCTAAAAATACCATTTTCACTAATCAAAATTCTGGGAATTGGAAGTGGGCAAAGGTTCAAAGCAAACAACAAGCCATCATTTGTGAATAAAAACAGATTTGAAGTGCTCAGTAAGTAAGATATCGACAGCCTCTTCCTCCCCAGCCTATAAATATCACCAATTTCAAGTAGTCGTACACTGCATTTACAATATCTTGGCAAAATTTTCTGATTATCTCAGGAGGAATATTGCAGCAATTCTCAAAAGGAAACAAGGTCTGGCTAGAGGCCCCAGGGAAGTTTCATCGTCCTGCTGCAATAGGATAATGCCGTCCGATAACAGGTATTCAGGCGAGGGACATTTTGCCCGTGCATACGCGTGGAGACGAGCCACCGCGAAAAATTGCCCGTAGATGTCTTCCGCTCACACGGGCGAGGCGACCGGAGTGGAAGATCAGTGTTATCAGACTACTCTGGCGGTTTGCGCTCTCGACACAACATTTCATTCCTTCAAGTTCACCGTGTTGTACGCTTAAGATATATTGTCCCGAACGCACGGAAATTGTTTGACCACCGAAATAAGAGAATGAAGTCACATCGTCGCCTAATTTGGGCATCGCGGTGGCACACATTGAACACACCTGTGACAGGAGGGCCGCCAACCACATCAAAAAAGCGATTGCGACATGGCTGCCACCTTCTGGACCAGAAACTTGATCGAGATTCCCAGACACCAGCACTAAATTACGCTGCCTCGCCCGCCAATAGTTTGTTCTGTCCAGCCAGAAGGGCCCTTTCCCTAGGGATACGCGGCGGTGGCACTTAATCGCGCAAAGCCGTGACGTCATTATGCGCATTCGCCAACAACCCGGCTTCCCCCCCCCCCCCCCTCGCGTTAATATAGTAAGGGGAAGAAAGTGACATATCTTGAACGATGGCGGATGCTTTCCTAAATGAACACTGGATAACGCCCGTCCAATCTGTGTTCGCAGAAGTTGGCCTTTTGAGGAGCGTGCGCGTTTACACGATGTCGATGTCCGATGAAGTCAGGTGCTGGGAAATAAACCTGGAAGCTGCTGCCCTACTTCTGTACCCGCCTGTTTGTATGAGAGATTAAATTCTATATACCTTCCTTCTAGTGCCCTCTCCATCCTCACCATGCACATCAGTGCGGATAAACGGCAACCCTGCCTCAGTCCCTTGTTGATATCAACTTTCTCCTCGCTCCTCATTCCTTCCCATTCCACGAAAACGTTATGTTCTAGGTAAATTTCTCTCAAAAGCTGCGGAAAATCGCGACATAAGCCTTCCCCTTCCAGAATATCCCACAAAAAGCTGTGGTCTACGTTTTCATACGCTTCTGTAATGTTTAAAAATACCACATATAATGGTCTGCTTTCTACTCTTGATATTCCAATGCACTGAGTAAGAACAAAAAAGTTTTCTTCCGAACGCCTACCTATTCTGAAGCCATACTGAAGTTCTCCCAAAATGCCATTACTCTCTGCGCATGCTTACAGCTTTAATTTGATTGCCTGCATTGCTACACACTATGTTACCGATGTAATGGTCAAGGGTCTATACGAGTGAATTCTATCTTTCTCCCCCTTACCATTTTAAATTAAGTTCATTCTACCTTGTCGCCAACTGCATTGTATTCGTCTCTCTTTTAAAGTTTTTTCCACTACTTTCACCAGAGCTTCTTTACTTTTTCGTCCTAGTTCATTAATCAGCCTAACGGCAACCTCGTCTAGCCCTGTGGCTGTGCGCTTAGGAATTTTCTGTTCGGTTTTTTTTCAGTTGAAATTTGTCAGCACCAACTCCTTTTCCAACTGGGTCTTTTTCATGCTCTCTTTTTCTTCAAATACAACGTCGCCAATGCCTTGGAAAGATTTGGCTGTTATTTGTCGGATGTCATTTTTTTCCGCTTCCTCTTCCAGCTTGTTTTCATTTTTCCAGTTTGTTTCCAGTTTGTTTCAATGTTGCATTGTTGTCGATTTCCTGCTGAACAATGTTATGTGGTTAAAAATACTTTAGGTGCGGCCTTCTTTTTCTCACGTATTTCTGACAACGTTCACCTTCAGCTTTTATCTTTGCTTGCACCAATATTTGCACCATAGACGTTTTCACCTGGTATATTTCCCATTTACTGGCAACTTCATCCTTTGGCAACTGCGCCTTCTTTGCCTGCCTGTGCTTTGCCTGGGATGTTTTCTGTTGTTCGGCGAACGCCTCTCGCATCTCCCTATTCCACCAGTTTTTCGGTTCATTCAATCCTTTTCACCGTACATGTTGTTTCTCTTTCCGTATTTCCGTAGTTATTAAACTTAGAAGCTTGCTATATTCCTACTCGACCATTTGCAAAGTTCTTCCTCGACTCTTGTGACGATACTTATTATTTGTTCAGCTTTCAAATTTGGACTGGCCATTTTGCACACCTTGCTCACTTTCCCAACTACATATCCCATAATCAAAATCGTGCGTTTATGGTCACTCCCTATGCTGCTATACCCTTCCGCGTCAATGACCATTTCTCTCAACTTATCACGAATTTCTTCTGTCATCAGACAGTAATCAATAGTCGATTGCCGGTTTCCCACTTCCCACTTAATGTCCCCTTCGCACATAGGCCCTGTATTCACGATAACGAGGTTATGTTGCTCGCAAAGATCTAGTATTGACTTCCCGTTGTCGGTATAGCCAGCTAAATCCTGTATGTGGGCATTCATGTAACCCAATAGGATAATTTTTGCACCATTACCCCAACCCTTAATATCGGCACTTAGACATTCCATTCTTTTCTGTGTAATTATTTCCGGTCCACAAATACATTACGCCTAGCCGAATTTTCTTTTCGCTCATTGTACCTGATAACCAAAGATGCTCTTGACATTTCGAATTTCCCCTTTTCCATTTGGCTCCCCGATGGATGAGCATTCCAATTCCCCCTCCCTTTGTTTCCGACTTAGTTCTGATGCACCCTTCCCAAACATAATTCTCAATCACTGGCGGCTCTTCCAAGTCTCTAAGGAGTGTTTCTGCAACCGCATACACCTCTATTTGTAATCTAATTTACTCCTCCTCCAATCTCTGCCCACTTTTTTTCTTTCTTCTACCCTCCTGCATGTTGCTGTAGTCTACTGCATGGCGAGTTCACTTGGTTTCCTCTTTTTTCTGTTATTGACGGTGATGCTATTCTGAGGTTCCCCTAGGGGACCTTCTTCGTTATTACCTACTCTGGTCTCCTGAGCCCCCATGGGCCCCCTAAAAACTCAACAGCGACCAGAAATTCGCCAGCCCACTTCTCGTCCAAGCCTGTAATTAAAGTGGATCCCGTCTTGTTCAAAACCACCACACCTTCTCACTTCCGTGCTTACTTCGACAACCTCAAAACCTTTATCTCAGCTCATTTTCCATTACGCCTCATTAGCAGCCAATACGTCTCTTTGTACGTGACTGTCAAGTACAGGCACCTCCAGCACAGTGCACACCATGATCTGCACTAAAGGGGACAGCTCGCGCAAGTTGTCAACCCTCTTCGCCAAGCGCTGGGTTAGTCCTGCCCCTTTCCTGTTTAGGACGTCACCTAGCCCACCTGCTACCATGACAAGGTTGCGCACGTGCGCAATTTCCGCGAGCTTTGCTTTAGCTCGCTCCAGGACAGAACCAAGTGTTCGCCCTGGAAATGTCCCTGCCGCCACTCCTTTATCGCCTTTCACCGTCTCCAGGATTACATCATAACTAGCCAGGTTTGACTCGCCGGCGATAATCACCACTTCACTCTCTCCTTCATCTCCCTGCTTCCATTGTTTTTTTCATAGTGATTCGAACTCGACAAGGGGCATTGTCCCATGGGCTCCTGCTTTTTTCGCATGGCGGCCTCAGGGTAGGTGCCGCTCTTTCCAGCTACCCCCTCAAACGTTCCACGCATTCCACGTACTTTGCTGACAGTCCCTCTCATGTAGGTCAAGGGACTGCATTCCATTGTCACGGCTATTCTCGTTCACCATGGCCGCCCTGTTCAGGTTTTCGTCAATGCTCGAAATTTTTACACCACTACCTTCCGTACATCATCATCATCATCAGCCTGGTTACGCCCACTGCAGGGCAAAGACCTCTCCCATAATTCTCCAACTACCCGGGTCATGTACTAACTGTGGCCATGTCATCCCTGCGAACTTCTTAATCTCATCCGCCCACCTAACTTTCTGCCGCCCTCTGCTACGTTTCCCTTCCCTTGGAATCCAGTCCGTAACCGTTAATGAGCATCGGTTATCTTCCATCCTCATTATATGTCCTGCCCATGCCCATTTTTTTCCCTGATTTCAACTAAGATGTCATTAAATCGCCTTTGTTCCCTCACCTAATCTGCTCTTTTCTTATCCCTTAACGTTACACCCGTCAATCTTCTTTCCATAACTCTCTGCGTCGTCCTCAATTTAAGTAGAACCCTTTTCGTAAGCCTCCAGGTTTTTGCCCCGTACGTGAGTACTGGTAAGACACAGCTGTTATACACTTTTCTCTTGAGGGATAATGGCAGCCTGCTATTCATGATCTGAGAATGCTTGCCAAACGCACCCCAGCCCATCTTATTCTTCGGATTATTTCAGTCTCATGATCCGGATCCGCGGTCACTACCTGCCTTAAGTAGATGAATTCCCTTACCACTTCCAGTGCCTTGCTACCTATCGTAAAGTGCTGTTCTCTTCCGACACTGTTAAACATTACTTCAGTTTTCGGCAGGTTAATTTTTAGACCCATTTTAGCATGCTTACTGACCTGGAGAGGCAAAGCCTCTCCAGGTCAGTGAGCATGCTTCTCAATTGGTCCCCTGAGTTACTAAGAAAGGCAATATCATCAGAAAATCGCAAGTTACTAAGGTATTCTCCGTTAACTCTTATACCAAATTCTTCCCAATCCAGGTCTCTGAATACCTCCTGTAAACACGCTGTGAATAGCATTGGAGAGATCGTATCTCCCTGCCTGACGGCTTTCTTAGGATTTTGTTGCTTTCTTTATGGAGGACTACGGTGGCTGTGGAGCCACTAAAGATATCTTTCAGTATTTTTACATATGGCTCGTCTACACCCCGATTCCGTGATGCCTCAATGACTGCTGAGTTTTCGAATAAATCAAACGCTTTCCTGTAATCAATTAAAGCTATTTATAAGGGTTGGTTATATTCCACACATTTTTCTATCACCTGATTGATAGTATGAATATGGTCTATTGTTGAGTAGCCTTTACGCAATCCTGCCTCGTCCTTTGGTTGACAAAAATCTAAGGTGTTCCTGATTCTATTTGCGATTACCTTAGTAAATACTTTGTAGGCAACGGACAGTAAGCTGATCGGTCTGTAATTTTTCAACTGTTTGGCATCCCCTTTCTTATGGATTAGGACTATGTTAGCGTTCTTCCGAAATTCCGGTACGCTCGAGGTCATGAGGCATTGCGTATACAGGTTGGCCAGTTTTACTAGAACAATCTGCCCAGCATCCTTCAACAAATCTGGTGTTACCTGATCCTGCCCAGCTGCCTTGCCGCTTTGCATAGCTCCCAAGGCTTTCTTTACTTCTTCCAGCGTTACTTGTGGGATTTCAAGTTCCTCTAGACTGCTCTCTCTTCCATTATCGTCGTGGGTGTCACTGGTACTGTATAAATCTCTGTAGAACTTCTCAGCCACATGAACTATCTCATCCATATTAGTAATGATATTGCCGGCTCTGTCTCCTAACGCATACATCTGATTCTCGCCAATTCCTAGTTTCTTCTTCACTGCTTTTAGGCTTCCTCCGTTCCTGATAGTATGTTCAATTCTATCCATATTATACTTGCTTATGTCAGTTGTCTTACGCTTGTTGATTAACTCGGAAAGTTCTGGCAGTTCTATTCCAGCTGTAGGGTTTGAGGCTTTCATACATTGGCGTTTCTTGATCAGATCTTTCGTCTCCTGCGATAGCTTACTGGCATCCTGTCTAGCGGAGTTACCACTGATTTCTATTGCAGACTCCTTAATGATGCCCATAAGATTGTCGTTCATTGCTTCAACACTAAGGTCCTCTTCCTGTGTTAAAGCCGAATACCTGTTCTGTAGCCTGATCCAGAATTCCTCTATTTTCCCTCTTACCGCTAACTCATTGATCGGCTTCTTATGTAGAAGTTTCTTCCGTTCCCTCCTCAAGTCTAGGGCTATTGGAGTTCTTAGCATCCTACGGTCACTGCAGCGCACCTTGCCGAGCAAGTCCACATCATGTATGATACCAGAGTTAGCACAGTGTATAAAGTCTTTCATATCTAGTCTCGTCATTCGGGCTCCTCCACGTCCACTTTCGGCTATCCCGCTTGCGGAAGAAGGTATTCATTATCCGCATAATATTCTGTTCTGCAAACTCTACTAATAACTCTCCTCTGCTATTCCTAGAGCCTATGCCATATTCCCCCACTGACTTGTCTCCAGCCTGCTTCTTGCCTACCTTGGCATTGAAGTCGCCCATCAGTATAGTGTATTTTGTTTTGACTTTACCCATCGCCGGTTCCACGTCTTCATAGAAACTTTCGACTTCCTATACATCATGACTGGATGTAGGGGTGTAGACCTGTACGACCTTCATTTCGTACCTCTTATTAAGCTTCCGTAAGTTTCCGTTCCGTTTTATGTTCCGTGCATCAAGCTCCAAATTTAACTCATTTTTGAGCTCTTAGACCTATTTGAGAAGCTCATCCGGGAGAGCCTCCATTTTCTTCAGCCTAGCATCGACATCACAGTGCGGGCCGATTGACTCGATTCCCTCTCCATCCTCATCCGTGCCTTCGTCGGCCTTGAGGGCCCACACTCCCAACACTGCACGCTTTCCCGGCTTTCTTGACATTTATTGCACGGCTTTTGTAATGCAAAAACTATAATGCTATAATAATGCAGAGCGCGTGCCTTCTAGGAAAAACCGATTGGCACAGTATTTTAATCCTTAGAATGCCGCAAGGTAATTCTCACCAACATTTTAAAAGCAATCAATACCGCACAGATTTAAGGTGTGCCAAGTTCTCGCTCCTGTTCAACTACGAAGCCACGCTCTCACGTTCCTACCAAAGCAATAATCTCGATACCAAAGCACATACAGTAAAACCACTAATAGGTATTATTCTTGCCACTTTCAAACTACTATTCAAAGGCCATAAAGACTTAAATGTCCCCCTCGGTTTACCTGTTTAAACACGTGACGCGAAAGGACGCTGTGACGATCCTGCAAAACCAAATTATACACGAAACACACCCTTGCACATGGAAAATGAAAGAGAAAAAAATGGCAACTACCGAATTAATATTTTTCGGGTAAAAAATAAGGAAATAAAAAAACAGAAGCAGGCTCAAAGCATGCACAAAAAAATCTTATGATTTCGTCGCCCCCACGGAGCCCTGGAAAAAGACGTCCAACCGCCAGACGCGTTCATACTTCGGGGTCCCAAAGTGCTCGTGCCATTTACCGGTTGGAACCATAAATTTGAGCGAGGGTGGGACACGCTCTGCCCACGGCGCCACCGTCATTTCATTTCATTTTCATTTTCATATTGCAACTAGTGCCGTAACATAGTGTTGTTGAACCTAATATTATTCCCTCTAATATTTGCCTTATAGGGGTCGATTGTTGACTCATAAAATGTATTGAATGAATGAATGTTTGTATTAACAGAAAGTAATACAAGGAATCTCTGTCAAAGAGGCTGACAAAAAGGCACGAATGCCTGACTAAGTGCCAGTCCCCTTTTGCAACCCGTTCCCAGTGCACAAAACACTTAAGCAGACAGGGTAAGCATGGTACACAAAGTGTATACATACGCAAAAAAATGAAAAGCACATGACATACGTAACAGAAATCTTGAATGCGATTTATGTACAAAAGGATGAACAGTCGTATCTGAAGCTACAACAAATACGCGTTCACTTTTTTTTTAAAGTGCTTAGAGACGGTGATTCATACATTATAGTTAATAAGCCATAGCGATGATTCAGAAAATCAGCAACTATGAATGCCTGAATTTGCATGCCGTAATATGTACAAATCTTGCACTTGGAGGGTAAGTGCCTTGTGTTGTATTTATGTTCATTAGGGAGGTATACTCCAAAAATGGCGCTTTCATTGAGTCGTACCGCTTTAAATATTGCAATGGCTGCTTTTTATTAATAAGATTTTCTGTCGCTAAAATACAATTCTTAAAAAGCGGAACTGTGTGGTTTCTATAGGGCGCATTCTCAATTACATGAATCTCACGTTTCTGCAAGGTTAGTAAACTGTGGATGTTGGTTTTCGTCGTGGTACACCAGAGAGATAAACAACATTGGAGGCTAAGCTTTTACTGCAGAAACAGCATCAGTAAGGCGCTAATGATCAGGGGAAATGGCACGGCAGCTTGAATCGGGAGATGGTGAGCGCGTACAAGCAACCTGCCGTTCGACCGAGGGCTCCGTTAGCCTTGAGCACGGCTTCAATCTTGCATTGCGCAGTGTGCGACGAGGCACGTCGCCGCATGAAGCCGGCGCGTTATGTGCTCCCGCTCAAGGCATCCCCGCCATGACGGGAAGTGTCAGTTGAGGCATATTAGGTCTTTGCATCGTCCCACCACGAGCCAAAGGCGCCGTGTGGGAGACCACTGCGAGGTTTAGCGGGACAACAAGGCCGCCTGTTATGACGTCGTCAATTGTTCATCGGGCGGCTGCTGACCTCTTTGCGTTAGTTCGCGGCACGCAACTGGTGGCAAGATTATTCTTTCGTCAATGCAGAGAACTTGTGCGTCTCTTCAGCCAGTCTCCCCTGTATCTGTATACTAAGGAGAAGAGGTATGCTGCCATACATGGTGGTTGTGTTCGAAAGCGCCCCAGTTCAGAGGCCTTTCCGTGGACAGGTAAGTTACACAGCAGTGACGAATGGCGTTATTTCCTTAGGCTTACTTCTGGTATGGTTAGCGAAAGGCTGCTATCACGCATCCGATCTACTCATGGCCATTGAAAGGGGCGCGGTAGGCAGATACGGGTTGTCAGAGGGGCTTGTAATTTTGTCAAATTTCTATCACATAATATTTCTTGATATTGGCAGGTGTTTAGTAATTGCATTCTTTATTACCCAGGCCATGAGTAGACAAAACAACAAAAATTGTTGGAAAACAATGACAAGTGTTGGTATTGTAAGCTTTTATATTTATCTGTCTTCATATGTATACCAAGGAACATTTAAAAAAAGACAAACAACTAATGCAATTAGAGCGTTGAATCTTGTGTCAAATATTGTTCAAAATATGGGCTTTTCCTGAACCAAAATATTACCATTCGTATTGCAGTTCGCTTCCAAATAAATTTCTGAACGTTTACATTGTGATTTGAGAGTAACTTGTGAAGAAAGGCTTTTTATTTTAAGAGATCTACTCGCGGCTACATAATTATTTTAGTTGAGTAGACGCAATGAACACAACTTAATAAAATCTTGGAGCAAGAACTTTTTGTTGCGTAGACAGTGTTCCACTGTGAGCAAGAACAACGTTTTCCAAAGGTTGCCTTTAAATGTTCTATGAACCCCCGACCCTAAAATGCATCAAGGGCCTAACTTTCAGTATCGTTTACGCTAGATTCATTCGCAAAATCATTCCTGGCTCTAGCGTTTCTCTTTGACACGATTTCGCGTAATTGGGCGAGACAGCAACGATCTTCGTGAGCCTTGGCCTCTTGAACTTCAACTCGTCTACTTGCCAAATGTTGTTTCTGTGCCGGCGAAGGCAATGCAAGGAGAACAGAAGGGCGTATTGCGCGGCACAATGTTGAGCCAGTTAACAGAGGGAGGGCCAGTATAACGCTCGAGCTTCTTTGACAAAATATAATAAGACAGCGTCGAACGCATTTTTCAGGCCGACAAATACAACTATACTATACGATATACAACGGCTCCTGTTCAGTTTCAGGACAGTTGAAGCTGTCGATCGGCATGTACTAAATACGTGCCGCGAGGAAAAATGTATATCTTGTTGGCCTTGGTACTTTTTAACTCTATATAAATATTATTTCTTTCAACTCTGTTCATAACGCCTAAAACTGATATTCGCCCGTAACGTTTTGCCTATAATATAGGGGGATAACGTTTGCAACTATAAGAGCATCCGGATATCCACCTACTTGAATAGCATAAGTCAAAAGGGTATCCAATATCCGCGTAAAATTATCGCTATTTGACTTGGGCAGCTTCAGTCTTACGTGATCATGTCCTCCTGTTTAACGGTTATTTATGCTGAATATTCCTATAATGATATCTGTTGCTTACACGCGATGCGACGATGGCATCAATGGCGTTTTGTTAGCAGTGGTCTTGCGCACGCTGATGAATTTTTCTGTACTCGAGAGTTCTTTATTGTGCAAAATAATAAGGTTACAAATTGGGATTATACATACATGCAGAGGGGAGTCCCATGGTCAACAGGCTGTACACGCGACTTCCCATTACAGATGAGTAGGACATGTAAATACAAAGTAGCTATGGGCAGAGACACAAGACACCGTAATAAATTAGTCACTAGCTAACGCTGTAAAATATTTATTGACACAAAGCAATTATTAACATAATGATAATGATGAAATTATTATATTGTGTGCAAAAATTTATGGAGGTTTGCTTCGAATGTGTAAAAATTAGACAATATCTTAATGTGACTCGGTAATGAGTTCCAATGTAACGTGGCTGAAAAATTAATAGCAAATTTACCATTATTCGTTGTAGATACTAGTAATAAATAGCTGTTGGTAGAGGCTAAACGGGTGGACGTAGAGTGTGTATACTGGCTGTTAGTAAGTATAGGGAATGGGAGCTTTCCTTTAAGAGCTCTATGAACAAGTATTCCAAGTTAGTATTTATTGAGTTGCTGTAAATACTTTTAGAGCTGAGCAATGGAGGTGCTTGCGATGTGTATCTGCTACGTGTAATGCTGCGAATTGCTTGATTTTGGGTATACTGTAGGGCGGATAAATGTATGTGATACGTGTTCCCCTATTGTGATATGCAATAATTAATATGCGTGTTCATGAAGGCGTAGTAGAGGGAGACGAGCGTCTTCACATTAAAGAAATTGCGATCTTTAATTAATATTTTAGTCTCATATGCTGCCTTCTTTGCTAAGGACAAAACATGCTCTTCAAATTTTAGGTGTTTATCTAATATGACGCCTGCAAGGGTCCCAGAAGACTGGAAGAATTAAAACATTCTACTTTTCTACAGAAACGAAGACGTTAAAGAATTGAAAAATTATAGGCCCAATAGCTTACACCCAGTATTATATAAAATATTTTCACGTGGTAGTGACGGTGAAGAAAGCAGCCAAACTGAGAAAGACGAAACTTGCGTTTTATTGGGCGAACTTGTGCCCTCAAAAACAGGCTGCACTCAAACAATGGTGACAGCGGCGAACACAATCGGCGATCGTCGAAAATCTGATCAGCGGGTCAAGCGGGTCGGCTTTTATACATCAGTTCTCGAATGTTCCAGAGTAATCCCGGGGACCCGCGTGCCTTCCACAAAGTTCTACAATATTGGCGTCGCGCACACATGCGATCAGATTACACAAGGTTCGGTCACAGACAGCAGATGGAAACATCGATACCATCCCAGCAACTTCCGATGCATGGAGGCGCGTGCTGCGCTGTGCCATAACATTTGTTAGGCGATAAAGCGGCGTCCCCAGATAAACACAAACAAGTACACGTGTCAATATTTACCAAAATAGTCTCCAATAGAATAAGGGCAACACTGGACTTTAGTCAACCAAGGGAACAGGCTGGCTTCAGGAAGGGATACTCTAGAATGGATCCCTTCCATGTCATTAATCAGGTTATCTAGAAATCCGCAGAGTACAATAAGCCTCTCTATGTGGCTTTCATCGATTACGAAAAGACATTTGATTAAGTAGAGATACCAGCAGTCATAAAGGCATTACGTATTCAAGGAGTACATAATGCTTACGTAAATATCTTTGAAAATATGTACAGACATTCCACAGCCACCTTAATTGTACACAAGAAAAGCAGGAAGATACCTGTAAAGAAATGGGTCAGACAGGGAGAAACAATCTCACCAATGCTATTCATTGCGTGATTGTAAGAAGTATTCAAGCTATTAAACTGGGAAGGCTTAGGAGTAACGATAGACGGCTAATATCTCAGCAACCTTCGGTTTGCCGACGGCATTGTTCTATTCATCTACAATGCAGACGAGTTACATAAAATGATTGAGGACCTTAACAGAGAGAGTGTAAGAGAGGGGTTGAAGATTAATATGCAGAAGACAAAGATAATCCTGAATAGCCGGGCAAGCGAACAAGAGTTCACCATCGCCAGTCAGCCTCTAGAGTCTCTGAAGGAGTACGTTTACCTAAGCCGATTATACACACGGAACCGCCTGACCATAAAAACGAAATTCCCAGAAGAATAAAAATGGGATAGAGCGCATACGGCAGACATTGTTACCTCCTGACTGGAAGCTTACAATTATCATTGAAAAGGAAGGTGTACAATCAGTGCATTTTACCGGTGCTGATATATGGGGCAGAAACTTGGAGACTGCAAAAAAGCTTGAGAACAAGTTAAGGATCGCGCAAAGAGCGATGGAAAGAAGAATGCTAGGCATAAAGTTAAGAGACCGAAAGACAGCGGTTTGGATCGGAGAGCAAACGGGTATAGCCGATATTCTAATGGACATAAGAGAAAAAAATCGAGCTGGGCAGCTCATGTAATGCGCTGGTTAGATAACCGTTGGACCATTAGGGTTACAGATTGGGTACCAAGAGAAGGGACACGCAGTCGAGCACGGCAGAAGACAAGGTGTAGCGATGAAATTAGGAAATTCGCAGGGGCTAGCTGGAATCTGTTGGCGCAAGACAGGGGTAATTGGAGATCGCAGGGAGAGGCCTTCGTTCTGCAGTGGACATAAAACAGGCTGCTAATAATGAGTTGATACAGAGGAAGCTGGGGTAAAAGCATGCATACACGCAGGTTGAGGTGCCTCCACCTGCCTTGATTACAGTAACCGCAAGTTACGCAATGCAGAAACAATGTTACGTAATAACGAAGTGTGTTTTATACATACGAGTTCCTCGTGTCTGAAAAATACAAAAGTAGACGCCTAGTGTGTTACTAAACTAGGGATCCTGGAAAATGTTTACGCTAATTTTGTGGGAAGTGTTGACGGCCAATATAGGATGAATTGTAAGAGTTAGCAAGTTTCGGTAAAGCACTGTGAATCTTTTGCTCACCATATTTTGTTCTTGAACGAGAACCCTTCTATAACTCTGGATTTCTGGTACTACTGGTGTGTTCAGCGTCGAACTGGCAATATGTTCTAAAGTATACAGGTGAAGACAAAAAATTGTCGGCCAGGGAAGCATGCGATAAAATGCCAGCCGGCGACACCAAACGGCCGGCGGGCACCCGGTGCCGAGGATGGCGTTCGAGTAGCATTTAAATCGCTAGGATGGCAGCCATTGAACATCCACCGGAAGCCACCTTTCGAGCCTCGGAAGCTGCCGCAAACCTTGCTCCCGCCGCACCAGCGGCGCGGGATTGTAACAGATGGGGAACGATAAACAGATTATCGCTTTCGACAAGGTCCATGTCCCAGATGCAGTGCGCAGGAAATTTCAGCCTGGAATGTGCTCGTCATGATAAGCGATAACATTTCGCAAGGATCGCACAACTGCACAAGTGGATGCGCAACAACTGTGAACTTGGCGAAATAAAGCGCGAACACTAGTCTCGACACAAGGCGTCTGCCGTCAGATGTCGCTGTCAGTAATTTTCCATGCATAGGTAGTGATAAAAGGTTGATATAGAAGTTTTAAGAAAAAGAAAGGATTATGGAGGTGAATGCGAAAATGCTAAAATGAAAAACACATGAAATTTACCTGAATAAATCAAGCAGGCTAGGTGAGTATTTGTCAAAGCCCCGTTTCAAAGTGGATTCCGATAAATCATCATCGTCACCACCATGCGCTCCTATGGTTCACAGCGTTTTGTTCCTGCCTACAGAAAGTTTGTATTGTATGCTAGAACATGCAGAAGAATTTAATTACACAGGCCGTATATCGTCGGTATGTTATAACGCGCAAAAAGAGTCTCACTGTGGTGCTTGGTATGGGACACTTGTCATTATGTGCGTTATCTTTACTGCATTAAGAAAATTGTTTACAAATTTGAGTGAGTTGTAGTGTGCATTGCGAGGTGTGTATAAAAGATGTGAGAAGCAATGAATAGTAGATAAATATATAATTATTTTTATTTTCGTTAGTAAAAGGTATAGATTTCGCATTAGCGTTTTCGTGGTAGGATTTTTAAGTATGATTTAAGTGAAGAGATTCAAAAGTTTGCACATGGGACCTTTCTGTTTTTCGGTAACTTCAATAACATTAACGTTGAATATCGAACCAACATTTTATGGAACATCTGTACACTCTCCGGCAAAGATTACCGCTGTTATTGTGGCAAAGTTTGCTTTGACGAAGTTCTATTGCAAGAAAGTGAGCAAGCAAGCAGGCCTCCCTGCCCAGGTGCCACCAGTTATTAGCAAATAGACAGCATCACATAGTGGGGTGCGCAACTGGAGGAACAAAGGTATTTTCGAAAACATGCATCACCGCATGTGCTTGAACTGTTTCATTCCGAACCGATAGCCGTTATTATTTATTCCGTTTAGGTTCAGGTTGAATTGAGCCATGTTTTAAGAATATCGGTTTGTCCTTGCGTTGAGCTCCGGCAAAAATTTAGCATCTAGTGCTAAATTTCTAGTGCTTCTAGACTTATTGCGCACATTTCTCGTTGACATCATTTGTGCTGTGCGGATGGCATGTTGTTGCCCATGCTCTGCTGAAACCAGCTTAACAAAGGCGCTATAGATTGTATTTTCTTTATAAATTAGGTTATGTATTTTTGAGGATGTTTGAAGAGAGCCGATCTTAGCAGCAAATACATGTGACCCCATGAAACCGTCTGGGCCGTCCTCTGCGTCTTATCATATTTATCTAGGGCATGTACAGCCCACATTTCTTGAGGCCGCATTTCGCTGCATTAATCTGAAAACCCCAGTACACGTTAAATATTGTTTCGAGTGCATTCTGATAAAGAAGTCTGCCTTCTCTTACGGACCAAGGATTCTTTGCCTGGGGTACCAAATAGAAGCAGACAAGCGGCCTCAGCCAGTCTCCTTCTCGCTGGTACAGCTCCCATCGCACAGCGGCAGCCAAAACGGACAGTGCACTAAACAGTGAACAGTCAGTGTAAGTACGACAATGCGCACCCTCGAAATTCTCCCTCGGCATCGGAGTGAACTGGCAGAATGGTAAGGGAAGCACTACCGCACCCGCTTAAGGTGCGAGTCCAAAGATACGAGGATACACCAGAGGTTCGCCGTGTAGTAGTGCTTCATTGTCTGTACAAGGCTGTAACAGATTTCTGTGTATTCATGTTCTTAATATTTATTTATTTATTTATTTATTTATTTATTTATTTATTTATTTATTTATTTATGTATTTATTTATTTAGCTGCCTACATTAGTTCACCCGAGGACTAAATTGCACGGTGGTATGGAAAGAACGAACGAATTGCGCTGAAAGAGCAAAGCTGCGGTCCAAAGCCGAGCGCAGCACAAACAAGACTATGATGATGCCGACGGTGATGATTATTTATTGGCATACCATTAGAAACGTAGGAATACTAAATAGTCCCCCAGCCTTCTTGAGATAATCATGTGTGCTATACGTGCTTATCGTTCTAGAATGTTCCATACATCTACCTAATCTTTTCTGTCTTCTTTAAAACTCCGGACTTTCCAATCTCTTTCCTGCTCTTTTCACACCAATACTCTGAACATCTGTTGCTTATTTTTTTTAAAATAATTTACAGATACTGTTGGTTGAAGTCAGGGCCAAGACAGGAGTGGGAAAACAATGATCAAAAAACAGGCAATACACAGTGCACAGAACAAGAAAAGAAAATATCTCGGCTGTTGAGCGGTTAATGCTTCCAAGAATCATAGTTGTCGCTTGGGCGTCAAATAGAGCATGTAACCCCAAAGAATAACTTAGGGCAATGTTTTCAGTGAACATAGGGCGCAACTCTTCTCATTCAGTGTATGTTGTAGCAAAGCTTCAGGGAATCGTTCTTTGCACACCATTTTTATCTTGTCACACGGGAGGCGACACCAACGGTTGATAGATGGGGCAAAAAGAATTCATGAAGACGTAGGTAGCAATTTCCTTCATCTTAAGGGCTACATCCTATTCCCGTTACATTTGCCCTATTGTCACGACGACTAGATATGTATACTAGATATGTAGGCTGTTGGTTCTGTGTAAATGTCCGTGCTTACGGCTCTGCCATTTAGATAGACGTTACGTAGGAAAGCACTGCGGGCGTGTGTCCGTCGCAGTGAAAGTTTAGGCCAGCCGAGCGAGCTTTTTGAGTTCGCTATCACTACTAGGAAACTTGTAATTATGAGCCACAAAGTGAGTAGCACGATTCTGAACGGCTTCTACGCGGTGAACAAGATTTCGGGTGCGTGGATAGTGCTTGCGCACTCGAGAATTGGCTGAATGTTCGATAAATACAGGCGCTCTTTCACGTCTTGAGGCGCACATCTGAAATTTCTGCGGGTGAAGTTGATGATGATGTGGTATTTATTGGCGCAAAACCACCGCTGCGGATGAAGAGTACATACGCTTTTAAAGTTATTGCTTTGATATGCAGATTCCCTGCTCAGTCTGATAAAAAAAATACACCTAAATGTTTTGCTTCAGTTGTGGGCGGGATGACCTAATTATGCAAACAGTGCAAGGCTAGAAACGATATGCTTTTCCCAGAAAATTGGGTGTATGACATAAACTACGGTGTAAGACATAAACTACGTGCACCAAGTATATATATTGTTAAGGTCAGCTCGTAACGCTCATTTATCATATTTCAGTGATCTGCGCAAAGGTTGATTTTTTAGGTTAGGCCGGCTCTTTGATAAGAGGGGAGCGATTTTATTGGCAGCTAAGACAGACAGGCCCACCTGGGCTGGCGCACTCTAGTCTGATACGCTGTACTGGGGAAGAGCGAAGAAGGTGGGAAAGTTGGAAATGGATGAAGAGAAGGGAACTGAGTGGTTATACACATTAGTCGGCGCTTCTACTAGATTCGCTCGTCCAGTTTGGTTCATGCAGAAACTTCAACAGCTCTTTCATTGTCCGCTTTGCTGTTGCCGTATCCTGCCATAGGCTGAAAACAGCGTCCTCTGACAGTAGCTGCCTGCAAGCGCTAACTAGCAAATTATCCAACGTCCACCACTCGAACATGTATGCTGGGCAGTCAAATAGTGTGCGTTCAAGCGTTTCAGGCTTCTGACAGTGTTCGCAATCAGCGCTGTTCGACTGGCCGATGAGGTGCGCGTAGCGCCGGTGTTAGCAACATCGAGCCGAATCCTACGTAGCAATGACGCTTTGCTCGAGCTACCTTGGCGGCAAGCCGAATTTAGCGCCTCGGTCGGTCACACATGGGCGTCTGCGCAGCATGTCAGCGTGGGATTTGCATGTCTTTGTAAGGTCCTGCATGATTGCCTTGATCAGTGAGTTAGTGTGAGGTCGCGAGTAGGGAATAACCTCTTCCTCACAGGCAGACAATGCCGATGTCCTCACTTTCAGCCAATTCATCGCCAGTTACGCCACACTGACCAGGCACGCAATGAAAAAAGATGACGTATACATATTTCGCGGGGCACTGTTAAGAAGTTGGGCGATTACCAGCACGATCAGCTACTATGGTCTTTTTTTAAAGATGCATTTTAGCGCGTACAACGCTGCTTTCGCGTCGCAGAACATTATCTATTTAGGAGGTTTCTGGCTTCTCATAAAGCGGACAGCCTGCCACGTTGTTACGTTAGCAATTATATGGACACTCCAGGCGCATTTCCACTGTAGTCGTCGGCGTCGCCGTGATGTTGCAGCAGGAGCTTCAGCATGTTGCCTGAACTCCTTTTTTCTTGCTTGCACAGCTCCCGGATTTCTTCGCTGACCTCGCCATTCCTGCCTTGATTGGGGAGCATCGTGCATCAGACAGACACGTCGCAATCACCAAGATGAGACCGCCCAAGGATGCGATCATCATCGCTTCTATACGTGCGGAGCCCCCCCCCCCCCCCTACTTCGATGGTTCTGCTGCGCACTCACGTGTATGCTCCTACCGTTGCAGACCCCCCCCCCCCCCCCCCCCCCCCATAAATGAGGTCGTGCGACCGGTGGCGACAAACCTCGGCGGTATAAAGCCTCTGCTCTTGAAGCGACCCGGCAGTAGGCAATGCAGCAACTTTCAGCACGTTGCCTAAACACCTTTTTTCTTGCTTGCACAGCTCCTGCATTTCTTCGCTGACCACGCCGTTCCGGTCTTGATCATTGCGCATCTTGTATCAGACGGCATCCTGCATCAGACGGACACGTCACAATCGCCAGGATGGGACCGCCAAAGCATGCGATGGCGTCGCTACTATACGCGCGGACACCCCTACTCCGATGGTTCTGCGGCACCCCCACGTGGATGCTCCTAGCGTTGCACCCCCCCCCCCCCCCCCCATAACTGAAGTCATCACACCGGTGAAGACATGCCTCGGCAGTATAAAGGCTCTGCCCTTCAAGTGACTCGGCAGTGGGCAACGCAGCAGCAGCTTTCAGCATGTTGCCGCCTTTCCTTGCTTGCATAGGTATCTTACCTCAACAATTCGTACTACATCCGATCCAATGATGGAGTCCTGCTGCTGCTGTGTTACTCACAGGATTATTTGCGCCGTAGTACTATGTGAAATTACTCTCATGTCGTCACTTCTCTCAGTCGTTTCCTGAGGAGCCGGGACGTTGAGATTATTCCTGGCCACAAAAAAACACCGTCCTCAAAATTATCTCTTAACGCCCTCAGGAGGTCGGCTGAAGCGGCAGTGTCAAGTGGTGATAACCTTTCTCTTGCGCACATTCTCGCCGATTTAGTTGCCTTTCAGAAAAGTATGTCACAAGATATAACTGAAATCAAAAAGACTGTCAAAACTTGTTTCGACGTATCGCAATGGCGTGCGGCTTCTATCGAGAACTCATCTTCAGAGATACTGACTGAGCAAGATTGTGATCAGCTTCGTACAGAGTTGGCCGGCTTCAACCGCATTTTTGGCGAACTAAGAGATACATATGACGGCTCTGAATGCTGTTCACTGAGAAATAACATAATTACTCATGGAATACCTGAAGACAAGCACGAGAATCATGACGGACTTTATTCCAATATCGTGATCGTGTTCGCCTACAAACTTGCCGTTGACTGTCCCTGTATTGAACATTTTCATAAATAAGGCAGGACGCGCACTGGGCGTTTTCGTCCTATCCTTCTACTGTTGTTTGTCTTCAGCGATAAGCAGATGCAGCTAAAGAAACGATTACATACGGAGACATTCCGGATTGAAACTTCCCGAATATTTTTCTTCAATACTGTGTGTGGTTAGTAAACAGTTACAGGACGCTTGTGTTGAGCAATGGAAGAACGAATTGGTTGTTGAGATGAGGTTTGACCATTTATCAATTGATAACGTGCATTATAACTAGGACGGTGCCTCGAATAGTTTAGTGATGAGTCCTGATTTCTATTCAAGAGCAAAGTGACCAAACGTCGCTTCATCTTCAGGTTGACAATGCCATCAATCTACCGCACATCTTGTGCTTCCGATTGTTAATGCTCAAAGCATAATTAAGAAATGTCCATAGTTTTTTTCGCTAGTTTCGTCATGTTCTCTTTATGTTACATGCATCACAGAAACGTCGTTCCATGAGGACATTCCTGACTCAGGATTCACTCCTCCTGGTTACGTTGCTCTCCGGTATAACTGACAGAATAAAAAAGGTAGGGGTGCCACCTTGCTTTCACATGCAGATTTTAACTTTAAGGTATTACTGGGTTCTTATAATGTAGAATCAGTTTGCTTCAAGCTACTAATGCATAAGCAGAATTTAGCGGTTTGTGCTTTTTATCGCCCTCCTGATAGTGCTTACAACTTGTTCAACATTTCGCATGTTATACATGACCATAGCCTTCACAGTTTTAACTTAATCCTTCCTGGCGAGTTTAATGTTCCCGGCATTCACTGGCCTTCCCTCACGCTTTCCGCTAGCGAATTCTTGCTTGTAGAGATTTAATTGGATGTTCTTTATAACATAACGTGACACAGATAGTTCATAAGACCTCGTGGTAGAACTGCATACTTGAGTTACTGTTTATCAGTAACCGTCTTCTTCATTTAGGTTTCAGCTATAACATTTTGGAAGGAAGCTCTGATAATGTATTTCTGGTATAACCTAACTCGCAGATCCCACAGGTACGCTTTAGGTATTCTACGTTTTGTGATTTCATACAAGCCGACGTTACCTATATCACTGACATCCTGGCAGATAACTTTGATCATTTTGTTTCATTCAGTGCTGAGTGTCATGTTCACGGTCTTGCTGAATTTTTTTAGTCGTTACTGAAATTATACATTGACCATTACGCGTTTCCGTCAAAAACAAACAAGGGAAATAATAAGCTTCCTTCGATTATTCGGGATACTTTTCAACAGACTACTAAAATCAGACCAGTCTAAAGCTGAGGTTGGCGCTTCTTTCGAACAAGCCAAGGAAAAACTTCGTACTCGGACTACAAATGCTAAAGATTTCTTTTTTTTGGTGCAAATAAGCATGCTGCTAGATTACCGAGCCTATTAATAATGACCCCGTTGCAGTTCCGAGTGCCTTTAACTCATATATCTAGTCTGTTTTCACCCTCGATAACCATGCAGTCCCAGATTTCAGTTTTGGCGCACCGGCCAACCCCCTAGCTGATATTATAATGAGTTCTGATAGCGTCTCATCTTTATCTCGAATCTGGACATGAAAAAGAATACTGGTTCTGATGGCATTCCGAATTTTTTCGTTATTGACACTCACTATAGACAGCGCAGAACATTACTATATGCTTTCAGAAATGCTTATACTATGCCAAAGTTGCAAATTCATGGAAAACAGATAATGTTCTAGCTAGCTTTTTTACAAATCAGGAGATAACGATCTACTCTCCTATTACAGGCCGTTATCGCTTACCCCACACTCATATAAAATGTTAGAGCAACTATTTACAAACGTATCACAGAATTCTTCATTCCAACGACGTTCCAACATCTGCCGAGCATGGTTTCCATCGCGGACACAGCACTATAAGGCTGTTAGTTGATTTTGTTCATGATGTCACTTGTATTCTGTATCTACGTAATCAAGAGGTTGTCATCTTCATTACCTTTTCAAGAGCTTTTGACTGTGCACTTTAGTCAAAGCCACTGATAAAACTGAACGCCATACTTAATAACCACCGTCTTGTTTTCTGGATAGCCAGTTTTATTCATTGTCGCTCACAATTTGTTTCTTTCAATTCAGTAGAATGCTACCCTGTTGTCGTCACGACAGGTGGTATTAACGGATCGGTCTTAGACTATCTTTAACATAAAATAACGACCTACCTTGTAGCACCTAGTCTAAAATTAGGCTTTATGCAAATGACTCTGTACTGTATGCAACCACTAATTGCATTGATCACCGCTACCGCCTTGACCAGTCCCTCATGTCTTTTTTTTTAGTTCTGTGTAAAGTATTGCAAATCAACATCCACTGCAATAACACAGTCGTGGTGTCATTTACCGACGGATGGAGTCTTCTTGCTTTGACTCTTCTTTTAAAGGCATAGTGCTTAAAAGAGTGTCCGAATATATGTATTTAGGCACTAATTTGAAGACATGAATTCTCGCACTACGTGATGCACACAGCAGAAAAAAGACTTGTTCAAGAGTTATGTCATAAGAAGCCAACAAACACTGACACCAAGGACAACATAGGGGAAATTAATTGTGCTTAATAAATCAAATAAGGAAACGATAAATAAATGGAAATTAAAGTGGATGAAAAAAAAAAACTTACCGAAGGTGGGAACCGAACCCACAACCTTCGCATTTCGCGTGCGATGCTCTACCAATTGAGCTACCATGGCGCTGTTTCCCCATCCACTTTCTTGGGTAAAAATGTGTCCTAGTAGAACCCTGGGAGTGTTAGTCAGCGCCACCACTATCAGACCTTGGCGGCAGACGTGGAGCGTCCTTTTTGCCGTATGCGTCACGAGAACGTGATCTTTTTGGGTGAAGGCAACTGGTGTAGGGGTTGAAGGACGGACTTCGGGATGAAAAAAACAAACTTGGGAGGGTTTATTTTACATTATGTACAGGGAGGTGAGCGACAAGTAACAGTCGTACAGTCATTACGGGCCGGCAGCAACTCGGACGCTGCGGCCCGCGGCAAGAAGTTCGAGAGAGGTGAATCAGGGAATCAGGGACTGCTCTGGTCTCTCTGGAACGCTTCTTTTAAACCCTTCGAGCACTGGAAGTCGCGTCATGTTCGACCAATGGGAGAGTCCGCTCAGATGACGCCACTTTCAGCCAATGGTTGGCGCCCGTATCGCGTTGTCACACCCGGCGGCTCTCTGCGGTCTTGCCTCGCAGTGGTGCAATGCGCTTCTTCAAAGGAGGAGAAGGAGGGGGCACTCATGCTACATTGTCCAAGGGTTCACCTGCTCCCGGTGCTACGGCCCCTCAGCGGTAGCAATTGTCTTCTTCAAAGGCGATGAAGAGGTGCGCTTGGGCCTTCCCGGCACGTCTGGCTGTCACGGCGCATTACCGCCGTCTTGGTTTGGCACCCACTTCACTTCCAACAATGCCGTGCTATCCCCTCGCTTTCTGGAAGAGTCAAGCAGAGAATAGCTACCGGCGGCTTACAAACTTGTTTGCACGTGAACTTGTTTGCTCGGGCGCTCCTCTGGAATGTGCTTTCCTGCTTCTGCATTCCTCAATTAGCTGTGCTGCGATTCTATGTGGTCTGGGGAACTCGAAGTAGCCTCAGGAAACGGCGCCATATCTAACACTGGTCAATTAACCCACATATGCTACCTGAAGGCATCAATGTAGCCGCATTCGAGACCCTTGTTATGTAATAAACGAGAAGAAAGGTGGTTAACCAAGGGGCCCGATTCTAATTAGTCATATCATAAGAACCCAACACTGACACCAAGGACAACATAGCGGAAATTACTTGTGCTTAATAAATGGTATAATGAAACCATAAATTAATGAAAATTAAAGTGGATGGAAAAACAACTTGCCGCAGGCGGGAACTGAGCCCACAACTTTCGCATTTCGCTCAACTGCTCAATTTCGCTCAATTCTTAGAGCATCAAACTCGTTGTTGGTTTCTTATGATATGGCTAATTAGAATCGGGACCCTCGGTTAGCCCCCTTTCTTCTCGTTTATTACATAACGAGGGTCTCGAATCCGGTTACATTGATGCCTTCAGGTAGCATATGTGGGTTTATTGACCAGTTGCCTTCACCCAAAAAGATCACGTTCTCGTGACGCCTACGGCAAAAAGACGTTCCACGTCTGCCGCCAAGGTCTGTGAGTGGTGGCGCTGGCTAACACTCCCGGGGTTCTACTAGGACACATTTTTACCCAAGAAAGTGGATGGGGAAACAGCGCCACGGTAGCTCAATTGGTAGAGCACCGCACGCGAAATGCGAAGGTTGTGGGTTCGGTTCCTACCTTCGGGAAGTTTTTTTTTCATTCACTTTAATTTCCATTTATTTATGGTTTCCTTATTTCATTTATTAAGCACGATTAATTTCCCCTATGTTGTCCTTGGTGTCAGTGTTTGTTGGCTTCTTATGAAATGACTAATAAAAATCAGGCCCCCCGGTTAACCCCCTTTCTTCTCGTTGTTCAAGAGTAGTAACTTCTGGGAGGCATGAATGGGCAGTAAGCAGCAGAAACTTTATTGAAGCGGATTGGGTATTACCGCGTATGAAAGAGTAAGAAGGAACCTATCTGGAAAACTTCGTAGATAGCCTTCTTTACAGCAGACACTACCTTGCCCGATGTAAATGGAAAAAATAAAATGTTACCCGTCGTAGAGGCTAAGGTACAGCCTCCTGTATACTTTAATGCCTGCCCAATGGCGCCGAAAACGCAGGGAACCAGTGGTCGCGCCTAGTTCTATCGCTCACCACGAGTGGGCGGTGCTATCCAGAATAGGGAGATACGAAAAACGATCGCCGAACTACAGAAAGCACTCCGAGAGCACAGGCAGGTAAAGGAGGCTCAGTTGCCGCAGGCTGAAGTGGCCAGTAAACGGGAAATATACCGGGAGAAAAAGTCTATGAACCAAAGAATAAAATCTTCCTTAGCCCAGTAAGGAAGCCTTCATTCTGGTGGGGCCACCTCATGTGACCCTGAAAGCTTCCTTACTGAGGGGCCGTCAGTGAAGGTTTTCTTGGTGCTTCGTCAGCGTAAGGTATGTCCGAAGCTACCTTCATGCTTCCTTACGCGGCTCCTAGCTCCGAACGAGCGCCTCACCTCACTGCTTAGCGACAAGACGTTTGCTTGCGTATGCACGCTGTCGCCGACCTGCGGAGAAGCGCGAGCACGGTACGTCTTGGCAGGTATGTTCGTATCAGAGAGAGAGAGAGAGAGTGTGATTGTGAAGAGGAAGAGCCGCTCGTATCAGCACGTTCGGCATGAGTGGCGCTCCTAGGCGTTGCACGACGCCGGCGTTCCAGCGTTGCTGGAGCCATCAGTTTGCGCTATAATGTTGAACTTTTTTACGTTTAGTAAACAAAGCTAGAAGAAAATGTGCACGCCTCTCTATATTAGCACTTCAATTTAAAAATTATGGGACGATACAACATAATTTATTGAATAATGGTGTTCGCGTAAAGCTCTTAAGAGGTCATCTCGAACCCAGGTACGCGGCAACCATTCCTTACGTAAGGACGGGCGAAGGGAGCTTTCAGAGTGCGCTTGCTTCCTCCATCGGTCCTTCGCTGTAAGGAGGCCTCACGTAAGGTCAGGAAGCGGTCGAAGGAAAGGAACATATCAATGTTTGGGCCTAACTTGCGATTTGAGCCTTCAGGATGTAGCATACGCTGTACCATGTTTGCACCACACAGCATTTGAAACATTGCCAAATTAATCTTAAGATTATCAGCGAAAGGACGTTTCGATAATGAACTTCGCCGATGAAAGCGTCTTTTTGCTCGAGGTGCAGCAACCGCTGCTTTATCCTCTTTTCGTCAATTATTGGAGAGCACAAGCGAGCCTTTGGCGAACTGTAATTGACGAGCTCCACGGGCAGTCTTTCCTTTACTAGAGTAGTAGTACTGACTTCTCGACCTGAAGATCTGGGGTAACGCTGCGGTGTACTTCGACTAGGCAGACTTAATATTACTTCGCTCCTCATATTTTCGTACGCTCGTGTTGACATGTTGCGCATTACAACAGCATGACGTGTAGCCAGTTCTGATCAAGTCGGCTTCACTTTCCAGTAATTGTTCACTTGTTTTAAAAGTACTGAAGCATCAAGGTCATTTTCGTTAGCCTTTTTGGTGACTTCTAGAAAGGTGCTTACACTACAGCCTTCCTTCAGCTTTTGGAGTTCTTATTACTTGTCCACATACTTTTTTAGTCTCTGTATCTGCGATTTAAGGTCACGTTCGTTCCCTACGTCTCCACTTCTGACACTCCATGACTAAGACTTAGGTTCGATAAGGCCCTTGCGCTTGCACTGCTCGATGCACATTCACTTTGCATGTTGTGGCAGTCATACACCCTTAGCTGGGTAACCCTTAGTATAGGTGCACAAATTCGCATTTATAAGGTACATTGTAACTAATATATTATAAGTTACATTGTAACTAATACAAAATATAAGGTACGTTGTAACCTTTATATTACAAGGTACACTGTTACCCTTGAAAGATATGCAGCTTTAGAGGTTACGCTGTAGTCCTTCATTTTCTGAAAGCAAATGTATACGCGAGCTCCTTTCGGAAGGAGATACCGCTTCCCCTGCTTTCCCACTTCGCTCTTCATCATTTGAAAGCGCATTGTCGGAACACAATCCGTCAGACACCTGCTATAACGTGGCGCGTTTTCGTATACGAGAACAATCCAAAGCACCGCCCTCGCGTTTTTTCAATGCTGCGTTACTCCTACTGGGTTTGCTACGTGATTGAAAGTACGCTGAGTACTCGTCGAGAACACTAGGAACCACATAATTTCTTCAGTTTTCTTATCCTGCACACTTTAAAATCAGACGCAACGAAGTGACGACTGCAGACTTTGGAGTAGCAGGACGTGAAATTCGGAGTCCAATTGTCCCTAGATATAACTTTGAGCCATTTCTCTCGAAGTTCTCATCGCTCGGAATTTCATGAAATGAGATGCCCGCCACCTTTCTCTTAATGTACGAGGTGCATCCAGGTACACAACAATACGCCATTCGACTGGATATCAACTGGCAAATCGCCCTGTCAAATCACTTACAGTAGCATAACTCACTCGCGACCACGATGTCTTCTTTTCGGCAGAACGCTCTCATTCGCGTTGCTGCTAGACGTCCATGATATTGTCACCATAGCGACAGTCCTTCAATGCCCTGCCAGAGCTCACCGCGTCAATCGAAGGCAGAAGACAAGTTTTTTCCCAGCCATGGAGAGCTGCAGAAAGGTGGTCGCTCAGCAAACCAGCGAACTGTCTGCAAGCGAGGCAAATGAGTATTGTCTCGATTTTATACTAATGGAGACACCCAATTTTCCGCACCTTTGACTTTGCACGGCGGCTAGCGAACTGCATGAACGAATGAATGAATGAATGAATGAATGAATGAATGAATGAATGAATGAATGAATGAATGAATGAACGAATGAATGAATGGATGGGTGGACGGACGGACGGACGGATGGATGGATGGATGTTATGAGCTTCCCCTTTGGAACGGGGTGGTGGGTTGCGCCACCAAGCTCTTGCTCTTATACTACCTTATGTCCTACCAAGGTTAAACAAAATAAAACACTATGGACTACCACACCCAAATTGTCTAATCCCCTATTGTGAACTGTGCTGCTCTACGTCTCCGTTTTTTTTTGTGGTTTCACTACTTTTCTTCCACCAAACCTCCGATCGCCTCTTACTAAAGCCTATTGCGGACATGTTCACTTTTCCACTGCTCCCGCTGAACCCAAGGGCTTCAAGAGGGCCAGTGGTGCCTAAATCGACCACTCGATAGACGTCTCCACATTCTAATAAAACATGCTCCATAGTTTGCCTAGCTTTACCGCAGCAAGCACAGGCTTATTCTTTCTTATATCTCGCTTTATAGGTGCGTGTTCTAAGGCATCCCGATCTCGCTTCGAAAAGTAATGAGCTTCCCTTTGAGTTATCATAAATTGTTTATTTCCTGATTTCGTGTTTTCCTCTTAAATAAGTACTCATCGCAGGTTTCTTTTCCATTTCCGCCAGCCGTGAGATTATTTCAGCCTCTCTGACTTTCCGCTTGACCTTCTTTGTTGCTGTGTTGGCCACCCTACAGGCCGCATACTTGCTGGTAAGCTTCTTAGTTAATTTCCTCCACTGTGAATCAATGTTTTTCGTGACCAGATACCTGAACATTCTCCCAACCCATTTACTTTCTTCCATATTCCTCAGCCATTCTTCAGACTCAATTTTACTGCGAGCTTCCCTCACTGCAGAACTAGTGCAGCCCATATCACCCGACACAGCTCTATTTGTGGTCTTCCCGTGAGCGCCCAATGCAAGGCGACTCACTGACCTTTGGTTGCCATTGAGTCCTCATTGTACCCCTGATTGAAAGCAAACAACCGCATTTCCAAAAGTAAGTCCTGGAACCATTACACCTTTCCACATACCTCGGAGGACCTCGTGCCTATTGTATCCCCATAGTGCGCTGTGCTTCATTATGGCTGCATTTCTCTTCCCCTTCACTGTTATTGTTTTTTTCTGTGTTTCCATATATCTATTGCCTTCGTTTATCCATATAACAAGGTATTTATATTAGGTTACCCGAGGTATTTCCTGGCCCTGCATATCCACTGTCTGTTCACTGTTTTCATTGAATACCATTACAACTGATTTTCTAACTCTAAATTTCAAACCTAAATTGTTGCATTCCTTTCCACAGATATTAGCCAGACGTTGCAAATCACTTTGCGTGTTAGCTAGCAACACAATGTCGTCTGCATAAAATAAACCTGGGAGCTGCTGCTCCATTACAGCACCCGCCTGTTTATATGAGAGAATAAACCCGATATTGCTTCCTTCTAGCGCCCTCTCCATCCTCACCATGTACATCATAAACAGCAATGTTGAAAAAGTCGCTTGTTGCTATGAACTTTCTCCTCGTTCCTCATTCCTTTCCATTCAACGCAAACGGTATTTTCCAGCTAAATCTCTCTCAAAAGCTGTAGACAATCGTCACCTAAGCCTTCCCCTTCCAATATATCCCACAATATGTTGCGATCCACGTCGTCATACGCTCCTGTAATGTCTAAAAAGGCCACATATAATAGTCTGCTTTTTACTTTTGATATTTCAGTACACTGAGTAAGAACAAATAAGTTATCATCTACACGCCTACCTAATCTGAGGAAAAGACTGGGAATGCGGGATATGGTAATTCAAGACGATGAGCAAAATGTGAACAAGGTGAATGCAGGAGCCAACGTTTCGACAAGTGGACTTGTCTTCTTCAAGGCGACGTACGCTTTCCTCGCCACAGTATATATAGGTGGGGTTCTTCTAAAGGGGAGAGGGTGTGAGGCGGGAGGGTGCGGAAACGAGAGAAGGTGTGTTAGCGTGTCGAATTGAGAGTAAAGGAACGCGGTGCACAAGGTCAAAGTCAGGCCACCCTTCACCCCCACCCCGTTCTTTTAACCCACGCGTGTTAGCCGGCGTGTCAAGGGCATCTGACACGCTTGCCGAATAAATAAATAAATAAATAAATAAAGGAGGAGAGGAATGGAAACGAAAAAAAGAGAAAGAGACCGTAGTTTGACTGGGGCGACCTGAATGGTCGCCCCAGTCAAAATACGGTCGTGAAGCATCGTATAAATACCAGCGATACAGCACCTTTTCACCGATGCCCATACCGGGTGTCGCCCTCTGAGCGACAAGTTATCCAGAGGAAGATTGACAAGCTGCTTGCCAAAGGGATTATTGAACACTCTTCGAGCCCGTGGGTTTTCCCTGTTGTTCTCGTCAAAAAGAAGGATAACATCTAGTGATTCTGCGTTGACTATCATGATCTAAACACGATCACCAAGAAAGATGTATATCCATTTCCCCGCATAGACGATGCTCTCGATTGTCTCCACGGTGCCCCTTCTTTTTCATCTATAGACCTTCGCTCTGGATATTGGCAAATTGCCGTGGATTAAATAGTCCGTGAAAAGACCGCATTCGTCCAGCCGGACGGCCTATATCAGTTCCGGGTAATGCCTTTTGGCTTGCGCAATGCACCGATTACCTTTGAACGGATGATGGATATGCTCTTGTGTGGCTTGAAATGGTCCATCCGTTTGTGCTACTTGGATGACGTCATCGTATTCTCTTCAACATTTGCGACTCATCTTTAAAGACTTTCATCTGTTCTTTCTGTTTTTTTTCGCACCGCTGGCTTGCAGCTCAACTCGTCCAACTACCACTTCGTTCACGGCCGAATAACCATGCTCGGACATCTCGTCGATTCGTCAGGCATTCACCCCGACCCCGCTAAAGTTCACTCTGTGAAGAATTTGTCCGTACCAACTTGTGCCAAAGATGTTCGCAGCTTTACTGGCCTTTGCTCTTACTTCCGCAGGTTTGTGGAAAATTTCGCCCATGTTGCCCGTCCCCTGACTGACCTCCTTAAGAAAGACGTTCCTTTCTGTTGGGGCTCTCAACAAGCGTCTGCTTTCTCGCAGCTCATCACGGTGCTCACCATACTTCCTGTTCTCGCCTATTTTGACGCCTCCGCTCCGACCTAAATCCGCACTGACGCCAGTGGCTACGGCATCGACGCAATTTTAGCTCCACGCCAATGTGGGCACAACCGCGTTATCGCCTGCGCCAGCTGCCTCCTTTCTCCCGCCGAGCGCAATTACACCAGAAGTGAGAGCGAGTGTCTCGCCCTCATTTGGGTGGTGGGCAAGTTCCGACCCTACATATATGGTCGACAATTTACAGTTACAACGGATCACCACACCCTTTGTTGGCTTTCCTCCCTCAAGGATACCACCGGACACCTCGGTCACTGGGCCCTACGGCTGCAGGAATACACATACACTGTGGTCTACAAGTCGGGTCGTCTACATCAGGACGCCGACTGCCTGTCTCGTTGTCCCGTCGATGTACCAAACGGTTTAGTGGAATATCGCACCGATCTGCGTTATTTCGCTCTCTGCCTTGCAAGACATTGGCGCAGAGCAACGACGCGGTGATCCGTCTCTGATCCGTCTGACCCATCCCTTCACATGTTCGTATTACTAAGTGGCATCCTGTATCGCCGCAACATGCACCCCGACGGGCCCGAGCTCCTAACCATCACTCCGTCTCATCATCGACAGATTTTACTGCAGCAACTGCACGACCTACCCACCGCTAGACACCCCGCATCACGCGGACCTATGACCGAATTCGGCGACGGTTTTCCTGGCTCCGTGTTAACAGCTCCGTCCGGCGCTATGTTGTCGCGTGTGAGTTGCGCCAACGCCGGAAAAGACCAGCTGTGTCTCCTGCTGGTCTGCTGCAGCCTTTGGATATACCGGCCGACCCTTTTTTTTCGTGTTGGCATTGATCTTTTCGGGCCATTCCCTGTATAAAATAACGGAAATAAGTGGATTGCTGTCGCTACAGACGATACAAGTCGCTATGCCATGACTATAGCACTACCGACCAGCTGCGCTACAGACGTCACTGATTTCTTGCATCACGACGTTATCTTACACCACGGCGCACCTCGTCAACTTCTCACCGATCGCGGAAGATACTTTCTTGCCAAAGTCGTTGACGACCTACTTCGATCATGTGCTACTTAACAGAAATTTACTACCGCTTACCATCCTCAAACTAACGGTCTTACCGAACGGTTTGAACCGCACATTACCTGACATGCGAGCGATGTATGTTTCCTCCGATCATCGCGACTGGGACATTGCTCTACATTTGTCACGTTCGCCCACAATTCCTGGCGCCATGACACAGCTGGCTATTCACCCTTCTATCTCCTGTTCGGCCGTGAGCCGAATATGCCTTTCGAGACTCTCCTTTCGACCACACTCGACTCGCCGACAGAGTACACTCCGGATATCATAGCCACAGCGACCCAAGCACGCCAGGTTGCCCGCATTCGTCTTTCTGCTTCACAGACACGCTAGAAGTGCCGTTACGACCAGCGCCATCACGACGTGGACTACGAACCAGGTGCTCTTCTGCTAATTTGGTATCCAACTCGGCGTGTCGGTCTTTCGGAGAAATTCCTCTCGCGATACTATGGCCCTTACCGCAGTATTCGCCAGGTGACTCCTGTCACATATGAAGTGTCTCCGCTGAATGCCACGATGCCTTCACCTCTCTCTGACATCATCCAGGTCAGCCGCCTCGAACCCTTCCTTTCTCAGACCGATGAGCCACACCAATAAGGTGCTTTTTCCGACGAGGGTGATGACACAGTCGGTAATGTGGGAAGAAGACGACGCTGATGCTGGCCTTGGAGACGACGAAGAAGAGCTTAGTATTTACGCTCCTCTACGTTTGTTGCCCGTTAGAGCACTCATCGACAGTGGAGCCCAAATTTCCATCACATGGGCGGAGCTTCGAAAGCGTTTGAAGAAAGTACTTACTTCTGCTCCGACTCGACTGCTCTGGGTCGAGTCGGAGAGCCGAGTGAGGCCACTCTAGTGAGGCGACTCTAGCAGTGCCATTCGAGGAATTATAGGGCAGTAAATGGGATATAATAGGGTTCAGTGAAGTTAGGAGGACAAATGAAGCATATACAGTGCTAAAAAGCGGGCACGTACTGTGCTACCGGGGCTTAGCGGAGAGGCGAAAACTAGGAGTCAGATTCTTGCTTAATAAAAATATAGCTGGTAACCTACAGGAATTCTATAGCATTAACGAGAGGGTGGCAGGTCTTGTTGTGATCCTTAATAAGAGGTACAAATTGAAGGTCGTACAGGTGTACGCCCCTACATCCAATCGTGATCACCAGGAAATCGAAAGCTTCTATGAAGACGTGCAATCGGCGATGGGTAAGGTCAAACCAAAATACACTGTACTGATGGAAGACTTCAATGCCAAGGTAGGCAAGAAGCAGGCTGGAGACAAGGCAGTGGGGGAATATGGCATAGGCACTAGGAATAGCAGGGGAGAGTTATTAGTAGACTTCGTAGAACAGAATAAGATGCGGATAATGAATACCTTATTCCGCAAGCGTTATTGCCGAAAGTGGACGTGGAGGAGCCCGAATGACGAGACTAGAAATGAAATAGACTTTATACTTTGTGCTAACTCTGGCATTATACAAGATGTGGACGTGCTCGGCAAGGTGTGCTGCAGTGACCATAGGATGCTAAGAACCCGAATTAGCCGAGACTTGAGGAGGGAAAGGAAGAAACTGGTACATAAGAAGCCGATCAATGAGTTAGCGGTAAGAGGGAAAATAGAGGAATTCTGGATCAAGCTACAGAACAGATATTCGGCTTTAACACAGGAAGAGGACCTTATTGTTGAAGCAATGAACGACAATCTTATGGGCATCATTAAGGAGTCTGCAATAGAAATCGGTGGTAACTCCGCTAGACAGGATACCAGTAAGCTATCGCAGGAGACGAAAGATCCGATCAAGAAACGCCATTGTATGAAAGCCTCAAACCCTACAGCTGGAATAGAACTGCCAGAACTTTCCAAGTTAATCAACAAGCGTAAGACAGCTGACATAAGTATAATATGGATAGAATTGAACATACTATCAGGAACGGAGGAAGCCTAAAAGCAGTGAAGAAGAAACTAGGAATAGGCAAGAATCAGATGTATACGTTAAGAGACAAAGCCGGCAATATCAATACTAACATGGATGAGATCGTTCAAGTGGCTGAAGAGTTCTATAGAGATTTATACAGTACCACTGGCACCCATGACGATAATGGAAGAGAGAATAGTCTAGAGGAATTTGAAATCCCACAAGTAACGCCGGAAGAAGTAAAGAAAGCCTTGGGAGCTATGCAAAGGGGGAAGGCAGCTGGGGAAGATCATGTAACAGCAGATTTGTTGAAGGATGGTGGGCAGATTGTTCTAGAAAAACTGGCCACCCTGTATACGCAATACCTCATGACTTCGAGCGTACCGGAATCTTAGAAAAACGCTAACATAATCCTAGTCCATAAGAAAGGGGACACCAAAGACTTGGAAAATTATAGACTGATCAGCTTACGGTCCGTTGCCTACAAAGTATTTACTAGGGTAATTGCAAATAGAATCAGGAACACCTTAGACTTCCGTCAACCAAAGGACCAGGCAGGATTCCGTAAAGGCTACTCAACAATAGACCATATTCACACTATCAATCTGGTGATGGAGAAATGTGCGGAATATAACCAACCATTATATATAGCTTTCATTGATTACGAGAAAGCGTTTGATTAAGTCGAAACCTCAGCAGTCATGGAGGCATTGCGGAATCATGGTGTAGACGAGCGGTATGTAAAGATACTGAAAGATATCTATAGCGGCTCCACAGCCACCGTAGTCCTCCATAATGAAAGCAACAAAATTACAATAAAGAAAGGCGTCAGGCAGGGAGATACGATTTCTCCTATGCTCTTCACAGCGTGTTTACAGGAGGTATTCAGGGACCTGGATTGGGAAGAATTTGGGATAGGAGTTAATGGAGAATACTTTATTAACTTGCGATTCGCTTATGATATTGCTTTGCTTAGTAACTCAGGTAACTCAGTAACTTAGTAACTCAGTAACCAACTGCAATGCATGCTCACTGACCTGGAGAGGCAAAGCCGAAGGGTCGATAGCGTTGCCTCCCGCATGAGGCCGATAGCGTTGCTCAACACAGCGATCGGTGCGGTTGGTGAACCAGCATGACACATATATAAGCTATGTGCTTCGGCATTGCCTTTTTCCTGTAAAGCCATAATATGCGAGATGGATCGCATAAAAAAAATTTGATGGCTATTTGTGAGGACCAAATTTCCGTAATACGTGTGAGTGCGTCGTAGAGAAGGGAACGAACAGAACCGAAAAAAAAAATTTGGTTATCGTCCTTTTTCTCGAGAAACAAATACGAGCTAACATCACAGTACGACCTCGCATCGTCACGCCGCACAACCTTTAGAGATCTATAAACGCTGACGCCGCATGCATGGTCCATGTGCCATATAGAACAAAGATATCTGTAACCCAGCACCTACCACTGCTTATGATGCTAGAGCAGTTCGTAAACGGTCGCTTTGCTGGACAAGTATAAATCAAGCTGTAAGGTATGCTGTTATTGTTAACCAAAACTATTTTATACATGGGTAGAAATCTCATCCACAGAACCAAGTAGTAACGCAATGTAATCTGCAGCTAACAGTTTGAACACTTGTCAAAGTATAACAGCACAGCTCTGTACCATGTTAGCAGAACGGTACCCACGCTGTTACAATCGTCACGTATGTTGCATTGCTGCTAATCCTCAGCTTATAGCTAGAGGATAATGCTGCGTAAGGTCCCATTAGTGAATGGAACATTGAGAAATGCACAACTGATCTCCGACGCTGATTGCAGGCTCAAACCTGCGCGCACACATCGCGCTGCGTGCTCCGTCCGCCTCAACGCAAGAGGGATGTCTGGCCCTACCAAATTAAACCACTTCTGTGGTCCTCACAGAACCGTTTTCCACGTAAAAGGCACCACGTCATACTAAATAGACCACAGGAGCGCGAAAACAAACGCCAAATACTACTGCCGAGCGTATACCTGCCATGCAAAACGGAGCGCTCGCGCAAGCCAGCATGCCGACTACCCATAGATGGCGCCACTGCGTAGCAGTATGGAACGAGGAATGAGGAGAAAGTTGATATTAACAAAGGACTTAGGCAACGGTGCCCTTTATCCCCACTGCTGTTTGATTTAGATTGTGATGATGGAGAGGGGGCTGGAAGGAAGTAATATCGCGTTTAATCTCTCAAACAAGCAGGCGGGTACAGTAGCTGAGCAGCAGCTGCCAGGTTCATTTTATGCGGATGACATCGTGTAGCTAGCTAACAAGCAAAGTGATCTGCAACGTCTGGCTAATATCTGTGGACAGGAACGCAACCATTTAGGTTTGAAATTTTGTGTTAGAAAATCAGGTGCTGTGGTATTCAATGAAAACAGTGAACAGAGTGTGGCAATACAGGGCCAGGAAATACCTTGGCTAACATAATATAAGTACCTTGGTATATGGATACACGAAGGCAATAGATATATGGAAACACAGGAAAAAAAAACAGTGAAGGGGAAGAGAAATGCTGCAGTCATAATGAAGCACAGAGCGCTACAGGGACAAAATAGGTACGAGGTGCTCCGATGTACGTGGAAAGGTGTAATGGTTCCAGGACTTACTTTTGGAAATGTGGTTGTTTGCTTTCAATAAGGGGTACAATCAGGACTCGAAGGCAACCAAAAGTCTGCGGGACGCCTCGCACTGGGCGCTCACAGGAAGACCGCAAATGAAGCTGTGCAGGATGATATGGGCTGGACTATTTTTGAAGTGAGGGAAGCTCGCAGTAAAATTGAGTATGAAGAACGACTGAGGAATATGTAAGAAAGTAAATGGGCTGGAAGAGTCCTCATGTACCCGTACAGGAAAAACATTGAGTCACTGTGGAGGAAAAGAACTAGGAAGCTTACCAGGAAGTATGCGGCCTGTAGGGTGGGCAACACAACAACAAAGAAGGTCAAGCAGAAAGTCAGAAAGGCTGAAATAATCTCACGGGTGGCGGCAATGAAAAAGAAACCTGCGATGAGTACCTATTTAAGAGGAAAAGATGAAATCAGGAAATAAACAATTTATGATTACTCAAAGGGAAGCTCATTATTTCCGAAGCGAGATCGGGATGCCTTAGAACACGCACCTATAAAGCGAGATATAAGAAAGAGGAAGAAACCTGTGCTTGCTGCGGTAAACCTAGGGAAACTATGGGGAATGTTTTATTAGAATGTGAAGGCATCTGCCCAGCGGTCGATTTAGGCACCACTGGCTTTCGTGAAGCCCTTGGGCTCAGCGAGAGCAGTGGAAAAGTAAACATGTCCGCAATAGGGATTAGTCAGAGGCGATTGGAGGAGTGGTGGAAGAAAAGTAAGGAAGCGACAAAAAACGGAGACGTACGGAAGCAAAGTTCGCAACAGGGGATCAGAAAATTTGGTTGTGGGAGTTCATAGGTTATTTTTTTCTTTTTTTCTTGTTTAACCTAGGTAGGACATTAGGCTATATAATAGGAATAACTTGGTGGCGCAACGCACCGCCCCGTTCCAAAGGGGACGCTCATAACATCCATCCATCCATCCATCCATCCATGGTGGCGCCCATGAAAAAAAACGGTCTATTGGGGGCGAGGAGTTATGGAGTCGCAATCTGTCGGAAGCGCCTCCCTTGCATTGTATGAGGGATCACGCGGCGCGCTCCCCATAGGTTTCGCTTATGACGCTCAATAAGAACACCACAGGGCAGCCCTCCTGAACATTTATGTAGGTACTCTCAAAACGAGGGAAGTTTCTGGTTGTCGATATAATAACCTTGGGCAAACTGAAAGCACACAATCGTTTACAGACGCTAGGTCTTTACCGAATACGTACAATGAACACAACTGCGCGCGGTCGCCGCGATGGAGTCTTCCGAACCGGCTTCTTGCGTAAAGGGTACGCAAACTCTGAGAGTCATCATCATCATCAGCCTGGTTACGCCCACTGCAGGGCAAAGGCCTCTCCCATATTTCTCCAACAACCCCGGTCATGTACTAATTGTGGCCATGCCGTCCCTGCAAACTTCTTAATCCCATCCGCCCACCTAACTTTCTGCCGTCCCCTGCTACGCTTCCCTTCCCTTGGAATCCAGTCCGTAACCCTTAATGACCATCGGTTATCTTCCCTCCTCATTACATGTCCTGCCCATGCCCATTTCTTTTTCTTGATTTCAACTAAGATGTCATTAACTCGCGTTTGTTCCCTCACCCAATCTGCTCGTTTCTTATCCCTTAACGTTACACCTATCATTCTTCTTTCCATAGCTCGTTGCGTCGTCCTCAATTTGAGTAGAACCCTTTTCGTAAGCCTCCAGGTTTCTGCCCCGTAGGTGAGTACTGGTAAGATACAGCTATTATACACTTTTCTCTTGAGGGATAATGGCATCCTGCTGTTCATGATCTGAGAATGCCTGCCAAACGCACCCCAGCCCATTCTTATTCTTCTGATTATTTCTGTCTCATGATCCGGATCCGCAGTCACTACCTGCCCTAAGTAGATGTATTCCCTTACGACTTCCAGTGCCTCGCTGCCTATTGTAAACTGCTGTTCTATTCCGAGACTGTTAAACATTACTTTAGTTTTCTGCAGATTAATTTTTAGACCCAATCTTCTGCTTTGCCTCTCCAGGTCAGTGAGCATGCATTGCAGTTGGTCCCCTGAGTTACTAAGCAAGGCAATATCATCAGCGAATCGCAAGTTACTAAGGTATTCTCCATTAACTTTTATCCGCATTTCTTCCCAATCCAGGTCTCTGAATACCTCCTGTAAACACGCTGTGAATAGCATTGGAGAGATCGTATCTCCCTGCCTGACGCCTTTCTTTATTGGGATTTTGTTGCTTTCTTTATGGAGGACTATGGTGGCTGTGGAGCCGCTATAGATATTTTTCAGTATTTTTACATATGGCTCGTCTACACCCTGATTCCGTAATGCCTCCATGACTGCTGAGGTTTCGACAGAATCAAATGCTTTCTCGTAATCAATGAAAGCTATATATAAGGGTTGGTTATATTCCGCACATTTCTCTATCACCTGATTGACAGTGTGAATATTATCTATTGTTGAGTAGCCTTTACGGAATCCTGCCTGGTCCTTTGCTTGACAGAAGTCTAAGGTGTTCCTGATTCTATTTGCGATTACCTTAGTAAATAGTTTGTAAGCAACGGACAGTAAGCTGATTGGTCTATAATTTTTCAAGTCTTTGGCGTCCCCTTTCTTATGGATTAGGATTATGTTAGCATTTTTCCAAGATTCCGGTACGCTCGACGTTATGAGGCATTGCGTATACAGGGTGGCCAGTTTCTCTAGAACAATCTGCCCACCATCCTTCAACAAATCTGCTGTTACCTGATCCTCCCCAGCTGCCTTCCCCCTTGCATGTCTCCCAAGGCTTTCTTTACTTCTTCCGGCGTTACCTGTGGGATTTCGAATTCCTCTAGACTATTTTCTCTTTCATTATCGTCGTGGGTGGCACTGGTACTGTACAAATCTCTATAGAACTCCTCAGTCACTTGTACTATCTCATCCATATTAGTAATGATATTGCCGGCTTTGTCTCTTAACGCATACATCTGATTCTTGCCAATTCCTAGTTTCTTCTTCACTGTTTTTAGGCTTCCTCCGTTCCTGAGAGCATGTTCAATTCTATCCATATTATACTTCCTTATGTCAGCTGTCTTACGCTTGTTGATTAACTTCGAAAGTTCTGCCAGTTCTATTCTAGCTGTAGGGTTAGAGGCTTTCATACATTGGCGTTTCTTGATCAGATCTTTCGTCTCCTGCGATAGTTTACTGGTATCCTGCCTAACGGAGTTACCACCGACTTCCATTGCACACTCCTTAATGATGTCCACAAGATTGTCGTTCATTGCTTCAACACTAAGGTCCTCTTCCTGAGTTAAAGCCGAATACCTGTTCTGTAGCTTGATCTGGAATTGCTCTATTTTCCCTCTTACCGCTAACTCATTGATCGGCTTCTTATGTGCCAGTTTCTTCCGTTCCCTTCTCAGGTCTAGGCTAATTCGAGTTCTTAGCATCCTGTGGTCACTGCAGCGCACCTTGCCGAGCACATCCACATCTTTTATGATGCCAGGGTTAGCGCAGAGTATGAAGTCTATTTCATTTCTAGTCTCGCCGTTCGGGCCCCTCCACGTCCGCTTTCGGCTATCCCGTTTGCGGAAGAAGGTATTCATTATCCTCATATTATTCTGTTCCGCAAACTCTACCAATAACTCCCCCCTGATATTCCTAGTGCCTATGCCATATTCCCCCGCTGCCTTGTCTCCAGCCTGCTTTTTGCCTACCTTGGCAATAAAGTCACCCATTAGTATAGTGTATTTAGTTTTCACTCTACCCCTCGCCGATTCCACGTCTTCATAGAAGCTTTCGACTTCCTGGTCATCATGACTGGATGTAGGGGCGTAGACCTGTACAATCTTCATTTTGTACCTCTTATTAAGTTTCACAACAAGACCTGCCACCCTCTCGTTAATGCTATAGAATTCGTGTATGTTACCAGCTATAGTCTTATTAATCAGGAATCCGACGCCTAGTTCCCTTCTCTCTTCTAAGCCCCGGTAGCAGAGGACGTGCCCACTTTTTAGCACTGTATATGCTTCTTTTGGCCTCCTAACTTCGCTGAGCCCTATTATATCCCATTTAATGCTCTCTAATTCCTCCAATAGCACTGCTAGACTCGCCTCACTAGATAACGTTCTAGCGTTAACCGTTGCCAGGTTCATATTCCAATGGCGGCCTGTCCGGAGCCAGTGATTCTTAGCACCCTCTGCAGCGTCGCAGGTCTGACCGCCGCCGTGGTCAGTTGCTTCGCAGCTGCTGGGGACTGAGGGCCGGGGTTTGATTGTGTTGTTCATATAGGAGGTTGTGGCCAAGTACTGCACCAGGGTGGCCAACCCTGCTCTGGTGAGGGAGTGCGTTACCGGTTGTGGTCACCGGGATCAGGCCACACTCCAGGCCTGTTTATGCAATTTTATCAACACGCGGATTTTTTGTTTTTAATCTGGTGGAAAATTGCCGGCACCGGGATTCGAACCACGGACCTCTTGCACGCGAGGCGGTTGTTCTACCTCTACGCCACCGCTGCAACCAACTCTGAGAGTAAACAACGTGAAATATGTTCTTATAGTGGGCTGCCTGTATACCCAAATGGGGCATAACAGAAGGAAGCCTCAATGCAGCGATCCCACGGGTTCGCAGCGACCGACTGCGCGTCTGCATGCATGTCCGCGCACAATGTTCTGCCTTCGCTGTGAGCTCGTTTTCGCACCATGCCGTGTGCTTTAGGCCGCAGCATATGAGTATTTGACAGCACACTAGCAATCATTGTTGCGTGGACGCTATCAGAACTGTTCAAAAATAATTTCGTTATAGAGACTTCGACGCCTACGGAGAATGTGATGTGCCGTCGCGACGATTCAATCTCTTTTTCTCTTCTAAATTCTTGGACATTTCAATATTATTTCTCAAGTTGTATGGTTATCAATGTATGGTTATCGGTCTTCTCAGCGTGCGACTTCCCTATGCTTCTTTTCATAAGCCAGTGCATTAATTCATAACACAAACATGACCATATAGGCCATGCCTTTTCTTAGTGTGCGTCTTACGGCTCCGTTTCCGTTCCAGTGAACTTGCCAGTATGTAGCATCGACAAGTTCATAGACAAAACCGTCATGACATTAGCCGGGCAGCGTGCGCAGGCGTGCGTCTCAGTGCGCTTTTTCTGCTACTCACCGAACATCGCGCAGTCCCGGCGCCATATCGGCAATGTCCCTCGCGTCTGTGCTTGCTGCATAGCCGTTGTAGCCGATGGCTGTCTGCCGGTACTAGGTTTCGCCAGCCAAGCTTCACGAACCTCCTTTCCCTGCGGCTACGCCGGGCTCCGGTGCGTACGTCCGGCACTGCGGCACCGAGCAGTAGCCTAACATGCTGGACGCCCCCACAGGCAGCCACTACTTATTGTAGTACTTTCAAATGTTGTCAAGCAGACATCCAAGGCTGTAAAGCCTCACCACTTAATCAGAAACGCGGCGCAGGTGGGACATCAAACTTTCGTTTACAGCTCGCTTCGGCGCTTCCGAAGCGGCCGACGCGACCGCTGTGTCCATGTGATCCCTCATTCCACGTCACGCCGACGGTGGCGCCAGCTTTTGCACTGGTGGAGCTCGCCCCCAAATAGGAGACTATGGATAAGCGGTCATGCGCTGCGCTGCTAGGCACGAAGTCACGGGATGTAATCGCGGCCGTCGCGGATACATTTTATTGAGGACATAGAGCAAAAGCACCCGTGCACTGTGCCCTGACCGCACATTAAAGAAGCCCCGATTGTCAAAATTAATCCAGAATCACTTGCTATGACGTACATCATAATCAGATCGTGGTTCTGTGATCGCGTGAGACCCCAAAATTCTAATTTGTAATGAAGGACAGGACCAGCTGCCTTGCTTTGTAAACATCCAAAAGATATGTCAGGGTAATTGAATGGAAGCCTTTAATATGCATGCATGCATATGCAAGCTAAGCTAATTAAAATTTTGCAAGCATCTCATTTATTGTCGCTATTAAGAGGGACACAAAGGATGGCGAAGGGAACCCAATGTACAGCTGGCACGCTGTTAACTATCTAACCCAGATGTTTGGAAAAGGAACAGTGTTGATACACTAGGCCTGGAGAGCTTTTCGTAGTACCAAAGGATCTCTGCGCTTGCTCGTCGAAGTATTCACACTTATAAGCCACATAGTGCGCCATAAAATTAGTTTGGCTAGGTTGCGCTGTAAGGTACTGTCAGGAGGTCACTTGCCCATAAATTGCACATTTATTGAAAAACGATTTGCGCTACATAATATGCTATTTACCACAAACTTCGTTTCTGTATAACGCACAATCATCAATAAACTTATACACAGTAAATGAAATACCATCCGGGAGGTCATTCATATATAGGCAAAAGAAGAAACACTATAACCCGAGGAGCTTCTTAATGCACTGGAAGATGAGAGGACGTTCCACTGCTGTGTAAAAATTCCTTGAAAGAAACGCTGCCGTCCAGGTGATCACAGGAGACTCAGTGGTAATAGCTTTCATTTCGAAGATAAGGCGTTTCTGGTGTACAGTCGCCCAAATCTTTAACTGGTGTGCGGGAGCGGCGACTTTTCCGGGCGTCAGCGCCGTATGACGCGGCGAGGCTGGAAACAGCCTAGTAGACGATGGGCCCAGCTGAGCGCGCTTTGTCCGCATGCGCTTAGCCTCAGACTGTTTCCAGCCTCGCCCCGTCAAACGGCGCTGACGCACGGAAAAGTCGCCGCTCCCGCACACCAGTTAAAGATTTGGGCGACTGTACCTAGCCCAAGGCTTTAGCACAATGAACATGTATCGTGTTTACGCCTGCGATATTATAGGTGCTAAAATGGAAGTCATTAAAGAGATAAACGAAGCAGGCTAGGGTTAAGATTTAATTTCACAACGTGAATTACATTCCACATTGAGCAATGAAAGAAAGATAATTTGCGGCTTCCTTCGGGGCCAGACGTGTTCATTAGGGCTGGTGCTTGCTGCTGGTGCAGGCACCGCGTATGCGCCATCGCGACAGCAACATACGCACATCCTTTTTTCAGGAGGTGGAGCACGAACAGCGAGAGGATCTCGGTTCGCTGACAGCACGACATTGCTGCAGCCGAGTACTGCATATGCGGTGAGAGTTACCAGCTATGTGGGCTTGTTGATTGGTGTCTTGTAATTTATTATAGCGCAGGCAGACACGGACACAGAAGGCACATGAGGCAACAAAAAGCGCGAAACTATCGGCTGCTAACTTACGTGTGCCGTGTCTCTTCGCCTTGGCTTTCAGTAACCGCCATTGAGCACCCCAAAGCAAAACTTAAACTCGAAAACGTTTTCATAAGGCAAGCATTTTTTTCTTTACATTAAAAAAATTATGTGGTGTGTTCTACAAAACTTCAGGGAAAGCAACCCTGTGCGTCCTACCAGTCGCATTGTTGAAATCGCAGTATTGTGAAATGAACCCTCTCAAAAGAGCATTACGATGCGTGTGATTGCACCGACTTTTCTCGCTCCAGTAACTGCATATGAAACAGGCTTAATACAGCTTTGTAATTCTCCCCGGTAACATTGGCTCTATATCACCAAACGAGCTCTTACTAGCCGCAGGCGAATACCTGGCTAACATATAAATGGCTTCATCTGTAATAATGTTCGCTTGGTGCGCAATTGTATGGACACTCGAGGTGCATTTCATGCGTCGGCGTCGCAGTGATCCGTACAAAGTCCAAGTGCAACAACTTCGTGGCCGTTAGTCGTATGCTGTGTGTGCGAGTGAAAGCATACGAATGTGAGCCGAGAACGGTGGCTCAATCTCGCGTGCGCAAGGCAACTGGGAGAGGCCTTCTATGCTGCAACGGAGGATCAGTATGGTGCTGCTGAGCGCGGCCCCGAGGTCTTGAAAGCCATCTAGGGTCGGTACAGAGTCTAGCTGAGCCGAGGGCCGATAGCTTCCTGTGTTATCCCCGCTTAGTTACGCCTAGCTCCGCTGGTATACCCCCCAGGTAAACGAGAATTGCGTCACGAGCGCAAATTTCTACCCTGGTGCTTGGCAGGCCACACTCCGAGAGGGAAAAAAAACAAAAAAATAATGAAACCTGCTTCCATGGCAATGGTGCTGTTGATGCGCGAGGGGGAAGCGCCATGCCGCTTGTCGTCTGCTGTGCGCGCGACGCGCAGGCGACTTTTTCTGCAGGCGGTAACAACAGCCAACACCGCTTGCATTAATTTTTTTTATATTGCTTCCCTCTTTCATATTTTGTTTTCAACACCATTCGGCTCCTAATGTTTGTTTTCTCACAACTTATGGGAAAAACAACTGTGTGAAAACTTATCTTTTCCTGTTCAATATGCGCGAGCCAGCACGCTGTGCCACGCGGCCATTTTCTTTCGGTAAAAAATATAAGTAGGCAGAAAAATTTGGCTCATTTTTTTTCGTTTTTTCCTTTTTTCGATTTGTGAGTTTTTTCGTTAACCTCCAGGTTTTTGCTCCATATTGCGTAACCGATAGAATGCAATGATTCTAAATGTTTTTCAACAATATCTGTAACGTGGCGATCACGATTCGGTAATGCCTTCCATGTGCTGTTCAACCCATGAAATTTTTGTGTAAGTTTCCTGCTTTACATCAGTACTTGCTATTAATATTTCACCCGGATAAAGATACTCTTCCATAGATTCTGCGGGCTGAATGTCACTCCTGAATTTCTGTTATCTCGCCAAGTTAGTGAAGGTTACCTTTATCTTTTCCATATTTTCGTGGGCCCACGTGCATGTAAAAGCACGAACACTCATTGGATCTCAAATCCTTTTTTTAACTGCTGGAAATTCAGTTCTCTACTACAAAAGCGACCTAATCCGTGCACTATTATTGTGCTAAATATGAAACAGCAGAAATATACTTATCTGCAGGTTGTCGACATCTCCTTAACTGTGTTGATTGCGAGATCCATCTTCGGCACCACCTCCTTGTGGCATCGTAGCTATATAGACTGTCTTCCTTTTGCACACACTATGTAATATTCGTGACGCTCGCAGTCACGCAGAGTGGAGGAACTCAGCGCACTCACAGAAGCAGCACCGGACACTTTGTTTGTTCAGCATTACGCCGTGAACAGTAGGTGTGGGGTGCACGGAAAGATTGCTCACGGAGGAGCAGAACTATCCAAGAAATAGTGGTCATCGTCGAGCCTGATCACTACGTCGCGCACCGCAAGCTCGTTGTACGAGTTTGTTTATACTGGGCCTCTTCGATGTTCAGCCATCACGCTCGCCCGGTGAATGGATGTGATGACGCCACCACAGCGTTCCCTCGTGGTATAATGCGAAGCGTACTAATTTACAAATTAGTCTAATACACATTCAATGTGCATCTTGTAAGCTTTAATATGCTTCTAAACCACGTTAAAGTAACTAATAATATTATTTACAAAATGCATTTGTTTTATAACTTGCTTGTGCATGTAATGCACTCGGTGAAACAAGCAAGTGAAAGAAGGCATGACCATGCACCGACGGTATGATCACGTGAGCCCCAGTTTGTCGACCGCCCAGAAGGCAAAGCCCAAGAAATGATAGCCACCCAGAGTGAATCTAGATAAAGCAATGAAACTGGAGACTTGTCGAAACATAAAATGTGTCTCGGCACCATTTGTGCTTTCATCTTGGGTTGTCGCCAGAGCTCGTGAAGATTCCGAGTTTCGCCAAACTCGGCGCATCCTGCATAGCACCCCAGTTTTGTATCTCGTACAGGCAGGTGGAAAAAGCATTGTGATAAGTCAGAAATGATGAACATGTTGCAAAAGCAATGTTATTATCTGGTCACCTTCGCCAAGTCAGCCAGTTTCTGAATCCTAACAACGTCCATGTGTTCACCTTGCCGCGGGAAAATCGTGCCCCCGATCGTCGAGACAAACTTCAATGCCACTTCTTTCTTGCGGCCGACAGCGGCACCAAGCAGCTGTTTGTTAGTCTGCGTAATTTGTTTGTTCACATAAACGTTGTCCGTCCCAGATGAGCCGAGCTGGTCATTTGTAACCGTTTGCTTCCTGGCCTTAGCAAGAAACGCATGACGCTTATCTCTCCGAACAACGCGAACCAAGATATTCGTCTCGCCTGGCTTGCGCGTTTGCATCTGGTGACGTGTCAATGTCATGGCTAGCAACTGGTTCTTTAAGTACGTCGCCGATTTTCTTGACAATGTCCACAGGATTCTCGTTTGACTTGAAACCTTCTATTTCCAAGTTATTTAACCTGGTATACTGCTCCATCTCGCCGCTCTCCAGCTCTCTAACTCTCCGCGTTAAGTGCTTGTTTTCATTTTGCAGGGTTTCATTGATCTTAATCAGCTAACCAATTTCCCGTCTAAGCGCCTTCACGTCAGCGCCGATTGCCTTTGTTTCGCCACATGTGTCACTACGAAATTTAACACTGTCCTTCACACTATGCAATTCTAATCTAATCTCCCGTTTGAAGTCTTCAAGAGCCTTCATAATTTCCGTAGCATTGCCAGCCAGTCTTCGAGATTACACGCACACATACAAGCAAAGTTTGGCAGCAGCGCACCAGCAACGGAACAAGTGTCTACTACTGCAACAACGCGCAAGTCTCACCTGCGCAAAACAGTTGGCTGAGCGAACGTCCAGACTGCTTGCGCACTCCTGCCAAACTGAACATTGCGAACAAGGTATCAATACGAATTTCCTCGGGAGCATGTTGCAGATGCTTCTCAAAATATGTAATGCACTTCGTTTGTTCCATCGTCATCTAGGCATAAATGGCACAGTTCCAAGACAATAACAACAAATACTGCCATGTTCTTCTGCATGTTCTTCTGTTGAAAAACAGTAAATGCCGGAAAAGCATGTGTCAATCGGTCGTTGATCGTCAGTAGAGGTTGGGCAAAGACAGGGTGATGCACAAATTTATTATTGAACGTGCACCTTTGGATAATGGAGAAACATTTTCTAAAAGCAAGGGAAGTCGGCTGCATTGAATGCATCAGTGAAACCTGCTCAGAACAATTCTCCTTTGAATGGCTTTCAAGACCTTCCTCTAATACGCTGAATGTACATTACGCGCTTTCTTAAAAGAGCCAATAGGCTCAGTTTCGTGCGGCTTGCTTGAAGCATAGGACAGGTGTTAGAGCTATGTTACGAGTTTCATCAATAGCCATCTGTCATGAGAGTTTCGGTGTCGACACAGTAAGGTGGCGAAAGCATTCCAACTTTTCTAGAACATTCATTTCTGGCGCAGCATGTTCTCCTTGCTTATTAAGATTATTCGTGCCTTTGCCGAAAGGAGATCTGGCCCTTCCACTTTTGCTACATTGATGAAACCACTGAAGTGAAGCGTGCTGAGAAACCTTAGTAAGCAATATGCCGAAATATTTTCTAAAGATAGGTTAATCAGGAGACCGTACTAAGAGCTATCGGAATTACGAAAAGAATAAAATATCACAGAGAAAATATTTCTTAATTTTCAAGCTTTTGGAGCTTTCTTTCTGCACTGGGTTTGCTCTCACGCTGTTTTTTTTAAAATCCAGATTGATGTCATTTATGTGCAACATAGGCCACGCGTAGCATGACTGCAGCAGCAGGTCTATGGGACACTTAGAGCAAAAGATTTCTTATAGTACACTGCTGGTTAGCTTATCTTTCAGTACACTGGACACATTGCACAACTCAGCGACCACACCAACGTGCTCCGGAAAACATTGATCCATGTCCTTCCCTTCCTCTTGCGATAATGGAGCGTCACCTGGCACTACAAGAGTTGGTAGAACTCTGGGCTCACATGATAATCAACTCCTCTAGTGCTTCCCCCGTGGTCATCTTTCGGTAGCTCTTTAACTTCGCTGACTTGCGATACCTTTGTGCACCGTCCCTCAGTCGGTTGATGACGCCTGCGGTTGCTGGTGAGTAGATTTTCCGTTTTTGGCCTCACTGGGGCAATGTAGAACCTGTAGAGACAGATACATCATGAGAACATCTTGTCAGGCTAGCTGAAACATTTTCGCCGACGTTGCACGATGCGTCAAGGAACAGTACACAAGGGCACACAGGACAAGCACAGCGCCCTGTCTATGCTTGAGTGTCAAGTTCCACTGTAAACAGAATTGCATAGGCAACACATGCGTGCCATATGACTTCCCGTTTGTGAAAACACGGCATGAAAATCTCGTCTGTTATCAAATTTCTAGTGCACGTGACTGTTTTCATAAAGTATTACTTTTAATCCATGCAGGTTAATTATTTCTAATTATATTTGCTTGCAGGATTTCCAGTAATAATAATAATAATAATAATAATACTTTATTGCGCCAAGTATTGAAAGAATGTACAAACATCGGCCTGCCAAAGCCTCATTGGGCTTGAGTGGCAGAGCCCGACAGGCAGCGGAACCACGCAGATAAACACACAGGCATGAACGCACATGAAAAGTTACAGAACATCAAATTAGTATAGTGGCAAAAAAAAATAATAATAAAATTAGACACGGAACCCAAGTTACATATAAAAAAAACACAACAGAGTAAAGAGCAAGGAAGGAAAATTAAATAGCATGAAAATACTCAGATAAGTGCAACAAATACTGCAGTAACTAGCGAATTCACAGGATTCATTTGATAAGTGGTGGAGCATGCGTGTACAACGTCGTACACCCACTAAGTAGCGTATCGCAGCATCTTTTTTATTTTATATTTAGTTTTTGCACGGCGAACACTTGGAGGCAACCTATTGAAGTAAAAGGGAACGTAAAAATCTCTTACGCGCTTTCCATATCTTGTAAACCGTCGGGGAATACAAAAAGCTTCCTTCGGTCGAAGAGACCGTGTGGGAACATACGGAATTTTATAGTCACTAAACCAAAAATGTTTCAGGACAATAGTTTCCATCAAAAGGCGATCAAAATCAGGTAGCGAAAATACCTTAAAAACATCAGAATTGGGGGGCAGGCCTAAATCATAGCCAATATTTTTTAACAGAGATACGCCCCCCAAATTTCATAAGCAAGGTTCCAAATTTAAGTGCTGCTATATGTTCATGTAACATGTTAAGCAGTGCTGCTTTCTCAAAAGCTGGTGGATAATACTAGGCATCAGTTTTTCAACCCAGTTTTCTTGATCGACGAAAGCTTTTTTAGTAATATTTTTAAGGATTAGGCAATTGAGCGTTTTATTTGCTTTGGCTTCATTTTTCTACAGAACACCCATAAAAGCAAAACAACCAATAGTATAAAGCTACTGGGCAACTCAGCATTGTAATTTTTGCTCCAGAAGAATTTCTACTACAAGGCGGCAAACCCAGCTTAGGGAGAACATGGCAGCGCGCGGCAAGAACTGGCTTCGCCGTGTCGCATGCTGTCGCGCCAAGCGCGGTGCGACTGTTGATGAACGTGAATTCGCTCATTGTAAGCGAGAACTGTTCGGCTTTTTAGTTTAGCCTATAATCGGGAACATCGCGCACCGCAGACGAGCAAGGAATAACGAGAAACTGACAAGTAGGCTGCTTCTTGCGCACACGGAGCAAATTTCGCTGCATAACGTGGCAGGGCACCCGACGCCGTAAACGACGAGGAAAAGAGAGCGCGGGCCGTGCTCATGGCGCTTGCGCCGTCCCCTTTCAAACGGTTTCTGTACGAAAATAATGGACTAAAGAAGGACAGATTGGCAACCACTAATAACTTGTTTTCTTTCATCGATGAGGGACTGCTCTTCCACTCCAACAGCCTGCACAGCCTTCCACCATGACAGGGTCGGCGTAGTCTCTTCCTCTGAAGTGGTCCGAGCAGAGGCCGTCGCCGTTATGCATCTGCCCCCATGTCAGCCACGCCAGGACTGCCCATTTAGCGTAATTTCGCCATATGTTACATCTGAAAAAATGGACAAAATACCGCTTGGCCATGATTAAAGAACACCCAAAAGCGAAACCACAGTTGAGAGTACGAAGAAGCGACTAAAACATTCTGCCCTTCTAGGCACAGGTTGAAAAGTGAAGCGAGCTACGTCGTCACATAGGTAACTCGAACTTCTTGTAATTGAAAACGCACACGGTGATTGCTATGTAATTGATCTTTTCTTTACTTCTATTATGTTCATAGCCGTTCAAAGGCGGTAATGTTTAAAAAAAAAAAACTGGTCAGCAGAATGCTCTCCAGCGTAACCAGTTCGTGCAGCAAACATTCAAATACGTTCGGCAATGATAAATTGCAAGTTTTCTACTCGTGAAAAAAATGAAGAGCAACGGCTCACACATACCAAAGCGAAATTTCTGTCTCCCTGTCCGCTAGCATCAATAATAATAATAATATTTGGGGTTTTACGTGCCAAAACCACTTTCTGATTATGAGGCACGCCGTAGTGGAGGACTCCGGAAATTTTGACCACCTGGGGTTCTTTAACGTGCACCTAAATCTAAGCACACGGGTGTTTTCGCATTTCGCCCCCATCGAAATGCGGCCGCCGTGGCCGGGATTCGATCCCGCGACCTCGTGCTCAGCAGCCCAACACCATAGCCACTGAGCAACCACGGCGGGTGCTAGCATCAATCGGCGGAGTAGTTTGTTTTATACAACACCGTAGAAAAATGCGATGCACCAAAGCAAAAAAGGTATTCAGTTGAAAGCAAACGCGGAAAACCTTTAGTTTCGTCCTATAGCTGTTTCGGTAAGCACAGCTCTTGTTTCTTCATGAAGAAAAGTGTGCTTTCCTCTTTTCCATTGAGAAACGGAACAATTTCGCTCTTGTGCTGCTCCCTGGAATTGCCAAATCGCACAGCCGTGCAGCAAGCTTTGTATCATTTCCTCATTTTTTCCGACATTGCCGGAACATTCGCAGGCACAGAAAGAAAATTCTAAACTGCAGAGCATACAAAAAACGTGCACGCGCATAGAAAGCGGCAGCAGCAGACGACGAGGATGGCATCCGAAGCGATAAGAGCGAATTCGCCGCCCATTGGCGCAACAAATGAAGCGACCTAATAAAGATATAAGACGTCGAAAAAGAAAATAGCTAAGAGCACATTTTATTTCTAGACATAGTTTCTTCACTTCCCTTTATTGTTATGTAGTTTGAAAAGATAAAGCCACATATGCAAGAGTTACCGAATTTCCTTTTGGCTACCAGTGTCATGGCGACGCTTTATTGCCAATACAGAAACTAGCCGCGCTGTCCATCCACTAGCTTAATTTGCGTTGAAGCGAGAGGCAGCAAGAAGGACAATTCGCTCGCTGCTGCTTCCGCCCTTCCTCAAGCCAGCTTTTTAACGATTGTACGCCGTCATCGAATGAGATGTGCTCATGTTTGTGCGCGCGTGACACCATGCTTGTTAATTTTGTTAGTAAGCGCATGTTTAAAAGTTTATGCGCGATTAATGTCGTCAATGACTATGCATGTACCAGGTGTGCTATGCAGGAAGTCCAGAATGGGGCAATGTTCAGGATTTCCGCAAGCACTGGCGACGCCCTCAGATGAATGAGCTAATGATATCAAGACATAATATCCACCCTCGCCATGTGTGCAGTTTCATCCGCTTATCTATATTCACTCTTGGGTTATCATCACTTGGACGTTACGACATGGGCGATCGAAAAAAAGTCGTGTGGTGAAACAGTTTGTGTCTGTTTTCATTTGTTTATTGTTCCATCCTGTTATAGACAATAAGCTTTCTGGCCTGTTTTCATTACACACTTTATGGTGCTTTAAAAACACTTTTAGATGTGCACTGTATGCGCTTTAAAATAATTTGCAATTTATTACATTTTGTTTTGTACCGCAATCTAATTGTGGACAGACAGATAATACCCGAAGATACCGGGACAGTCACGGTGTCGTGATATTGCGACATTGCGTTGTTAACCATGAGTGGCGCGTAGTGTTGCCCGGTCTTCCGTATTGGAAACGAGGAAGCGGCGTTGGCAGCGTACGCAGGGTGTGCTTCGTGCTGCCATACATGGCTTTATCTCGTCATTTTAATAGCAAGTTTTATTTGGGCGTCCGCAACCACCCCCGTACGCAGCGCGCGTGCACGATACGGCAATAGTTGGCCGGACGCATAAGCTGAGAAGGGGATTGCTGACTTGAACGCGTAGAAAACAGTAGGGTGCTACTCAGCACCGCCATATGCCACCTTCTGAAACTGCGTAGCCAAGATCAGCTGCCACGAAGTCAAACCACAAGCCGGAGTCACATATTCGGAAAGAGCGACATCGAAAAATGCGCTCTCGTGGACACCGGAGAACACGCGAGAACGTCCCGTAAAGGCCCCTGGGCCCGCAGCGGATGCTACGCAGCTTTTCAAAAGCTACGGGCGCACGCATGATACTGTGCATGCCCCTGCGTACCGCGCATGCGCACTGAGGCCTCCGCGGGTTTACTACGTACGCAGAGGTGCTGCGGAAGCCCAACTAAAACTGTCTATTCTTTGCTGTTTTCGCACATCCAGAGCTATTTTTTTCACTGCTACCGTCGAGCAAACTCAGGCGAGCGAGAAGTTCGGAGATCCTGCATAGCATTCCTGGACAAGCTTGCAGTATTAACAGCAAATACGAACGGTCGATGCTCGAAAACGGAGGTCTATATCCACCAATAACTGCAGATTGAGCGTCGTTTGTACTTTACGTTAGGCAAACATTATGCAAGCATGTGGCGCAAAGGCTTTACGTAGGTATGTTGAGTTACGAGCATTTTGCTGGAATTGTGTTCATTTCTTAGTCACACTGACACCTACTCAGAGATGCGCTGTGGGAAAAAACACTTCTGCCAGGCTTACTGTCGCAGAGCGTTCAGGCATCCTAACATGGCGTACTCAAGGTGACAAGCCTAACATCCGCATTCTCTCCGGTCGTGAGCCCATCCTTCTCTTCTTCTTCCATTCGCCGCGCGAACGCGATTTCCAACATCCTCCGCGGCCAACAATGTCACTTGTACAGTTCCAGAGGCCAATGAAGTTGAACTAATCTCGTGAACTCTGTTTTTTCAGCCAGTCGGACTTAGCATGCTCTGACGTACCCATCGCTCCCCTTAAAGATTTTAACAACGTTACCTAACTTCCGAAACGTAATGGGAACTTTGTTATCTCTGATAATGACAAGGTCATCATTCTTTAAACAGTTGTCGAGCTTCTGTGACCTGCTGTGCGCGCTTCTCAGTCTCAAGGTGTATTCTTTGTACCAGCGCTGCCAAAAGTCGTTTAGTTTTTGTTGTCAACATCTCCAGGCCCGCAGTGCGTCTGTGTTACCTCCCGAGTTCTCGCTAACTCGCGCTTGTAGAAGGGCGGTGTGACGTCTACCTGACAAAAAGTGCGAAGGAGTACGTTAGTACTTCCGCTTCGGTAGCATCATCAGAAATGTCCCGCAGGGGCGTCTGCGTCAGCAGGCGTTTGTTGTGTTGCGACACCACGTACCCGAGCACACGAGGGTTGCACCCTACCTCGTGTAGCCGTTCGCGGCTTTGCCGTGTATGGCGAAAGGGGGATCCTGGCAGTTTAGCCGATGCTGGCTGTTTGGATCTTTATGGCCCCCCAGCGGAGGCACCACACCTATTTGGCCTATGCTTCACATATACAGCGCCTCCAGACTGACCCACCTGGGGGAAATCAGCAGTCGCCTTTACCTGTCTCTCTCTCTGTTCTCGAATATTCGCCTTTCTCACTTTCTGGCCTTTCCTGTCTTCTTCTCTTTTCCATATACTTCCTTTCTCTTTGGCGGCAAGGGTTAACCTTGTGTGGCTAGCCTACCTTGTGTACACCATATTCGGTTATAGTGACGGCGTACGACTGGCGTCGTGTGGACATGTTCACAAGCTCTACCGCGTCCCCAGGTTGGGCTCTGTGGCGGGCGGTCGGCGCTGTTGCCGAACAAACACGTTTTCTCATGGCAGCGCAAGCCTCTCCTCAAAAATGTCTAGCGGAGACCTCCTCCTAAAACTAAATGACAAAGATCGAGCGCAAAAGCTCTCAGAACTTACCAATACTGGTAACGCGACAGTGACGATTTCACCACACAGAACACTAAATACAAGCAGGGGTGTGATACCAGAGGAAGATTTTATTGGCTTGAGCGATGAGGAACTGCTGGAAGGTTTGCAGGAACAAAATTTTACCAAAGTCCAAAGAATTGTCATCAGCAGGAACGACCAAGAAATCCCGGCAAAACATGTTATACTCACCTTCGGAAAAAGTGTAATGCCTACCTCGCTGGATGCAGGTTATGTACAGGTAAACGTTAGACCATATATTCCGAACCCGACACGGTGTTTCAAATTCCAGAGGTTTGGACATGCTTCCCATGCATGTCAAGGACAAACGACTCACGCTAAATGCACTTCCAATGATCACCAATCTGACAATTGCACCTCTTCCGCACATTGTGTTAACTGCAAAGGAGATCCAGCATACTGGCGGTCTTGCCCTTGCTGGAAAAAGGAAAAAGTAATTTCACTAACTGTCAAAGATAAAATATCGTTCTTTGAAGCGAGAAAGTGATTCTCATATCTTTCACGAAGAAGTTATGCTGATGTGACGCAGGTGGGGGCAGTGTCACAAAGGTCTCAGGAGTACTCCGAGCCCACGCATAGTGGTCCCGCATTCACCCCTCCCGCCCACGTGGTGGAACCAGCCAGTGCTGCTCCATCCTCTTCAAAGGCCCTGCACACACCAGTCTCGTAGGGCCCTAAAATGAATAGAACTCCAAGGCCCGAGACACGTGCCTCGGCGCCCTATTCTCGGTCATCCAGCACTTGCAATGCGAAAACACCCGTGTACATAGATTTAGGTGCACGTTAAAGAACCCTAGGTGGTCGAAATTTCCGGAGTCCTCCACTACGGCGTGCCTCATAATCAGAAAGTGGTTTTGACACGTAAAACCCCACAAATAAATTAAATTACTTAAATCCAGCACTTCAGAGAGAGCGATGGAGGTCGACCCAAAAACCCCGGTGTCGTCGACGCCGAAGGACGAGCGCTCTCTCGAGCGTGGAAAGAAGAAACAACGTCCCAATCACCACGTCAAATAAGAAAGCGATAACCTAATGTTTATCCCTCCTTTGTATTAGCATTCTTTAGATCTGTGTCACCTAACATCTTTCTTATTCTCATTTACTTTTAAGTTCATTTTTTACCTCTCAGTTTGAAAATGGCTTTTATTATGCATTGGAATTGTAGAGGGCTTTTACACTATTTAGGTGACATCAAAGACATGATAAGTAACTTCTCTCCTCTGGGCTTGTGCCTACAAGAAACAAACTTAGGCGAAAAGCAGAAAAAACATTTTAAAAGACTTCACTGTTGTACGGCGTGACCGTACTCAAGATAACCGGCTTTCGGGTGGTGCAGCCATTGTTCTGCAGAGCGGCATTGCAGCTGGATACGTTTCAATAATACTCACTTAGAATCCGTTGCTGTCACTCTTTTAGCACACAAAACCATTACCATTTATTCAGTATACATTCCACCAGATTCACATTTTACTGTAATAGATTTGGAGTTAATTTTAGACCAGCTACCTAAACCTTTTTTATTAGCGGGCGATTCTAACGCTCATAACGTATTATGTGGTAGCAAAACAACTGACACCAGGGGACAAATACTTGAAGATTTTATCCTGACAAATGACATATGCCTTTTAAGCACTGGTTAGGCAGCCTACTGCTTCCCAAGCACAGGAGCTATGAGCTGTCTAGATCTGGTGCTGTGCACTCCATCTCACCTTGTTGATTTTAAATGTAGTGTTATTCACAGTCCTTATGGTAGTAATCATGTGGCTGGTATTATTAAAACATCTCCTTTCCCTACAGTATCACTGACACAACCCCGTTGGAAACTCCCTCTAGCAGACTGCCCTCTCTTCAGCGAAAAGGCCAGTCGTGATAAGCTATCAGATGAGTTAACCATAGACGAAATGAATGATAAGATTATCGCCTGTGTACTTGCTGCAGTAGAACAGACAATCTCACAATCCTCTGGCTTCCTAAGAATAAACCTAAAACCCTGGTGGACGAAGTAATGTAGGGAAACAAGAAAACTACAAAACAAAGAGTGGGGTATATTTTGATGATAACCAAGACAACATAATCCACTATCTTTCAAAAAAGCAGTAGCGAAAGCCGGGTACACACGCAGGCAAGCCGAAAGACAGTCCGAGAAAAATTATGTCCCGTCAATAAATAGTTCGATAATATCCAAAAGGATGTGGGATCAGCTTCATAAGTTTAGAGGCGACTACGCTACTTACACGATTGGCATACTCTCACCCGCAGGTACGCAAAGGAATTTAAAATAACAAGCAGACATATTAGGGCAGCATTTCTATAACATATCAAGCTCAATAAAATATTCCGCTGCATTTCAAAAATATAAGCAATAAGCAGAAAAACAAAAGCTTCCGACAACAGGAAGTTCCTAGAGATCATCATCATTATCATCATCATCATGAGCAGCAGCAGCAGCAGCAGCAGCAGCAGCAGCAGCCTGGTTACGCCCACTGCAGGGCAAAGGCCTTTCCCATACTACTCCAACTACCCCGGTCATGTACTAATTGTGGCCATGTTGTCCCTGCAAACTTTTTAATCTCATCCGCCCACCTAACTTTCTGTCACCCCCTGATACGCTTCCCATCCCTTGCAATCCAGTCCGTAAACCTTAATGACCATCGGTTATCTTCCCTCCTCATTACGTGTCCTGCCCATGCCCATTTCTTTTTCTTGATTTCACCTAAGATATCATTACCTCGCGTTTGTTTCCTCACCCAAACTGCTCTTTTCTTATCCCTTCACGTTACACCCATCATTATTCTTTCCATAGCTCGTTGCGTCGTCCTCAATTTAAGTAGGACCCTTTTCGAAAGCCTCCAGGTTAGGAATCTAACAATGAAAGCATTAGCTAAATTAAAAAAACAACCAGGTATATGGATGAATAATGATGCCCCAATTCCTAAATATAATCACAATGAGGTTCTAATCAAAATTTAAAAAACTGCTATTTTCTGCTAGGTTCTGCCCCGTACGTGAGTACTGGTAAGACGCAGCTGTTATACACTTTTCTCTAGAGGGATAATGGCAATCTGCTGTTCGTGATCTGAGAATGCAGGCGTTCTCAGAGATCATGTAATGCCCCCTTAACACTTCCGGAAATCAACAGAATACTCACTACTGGCAAAAAAAAAAACACACCACCCGTTCCGGAACGAGTACATTACATATTACTCGCACACATATCTCCAAAAGCAGTTAAGACCTCGCTCCATTTTTTTCAACATAATCTCGGAAATAGGAAAAATGCCGAATGAGTAGAAAAAAGCCATAATAATTCCTTTTTTGAAAGCTGGGAAGCATCATACAACAGCTACCAGCTGCCGACCTATAGCACTCGCAAGCTGTCTTGCCAAGTCTTATGAATTCATTACAAACATCAGATTGACATATGTCCTTGAAACTGAGAAGCCACTCCATAATCATCAGTGTGGGTACAAGAAAGGCTTCTCTACAACACATAATCTAGTTCGGCTAGAACACGAGATACGTGCGGCCTTTTTACACAAGCAATACTGTCTTACGGTTTCCTTTTATCTACAAAAGGCGCACGACACAACATGGAGGTTTGGTATTTTAAGGGGACTTGGCAGATTTAAGGATCCGCGGTAGAATGCTCAAATGTCTAGCCGATTTCATGTCCGACCGAACATTTCAAGGGCGTTGAGGAACGATGCTGTCTCGCGTATATATTCAGTCAAATGGTGCGCCACAGGGATGCGTATTAAGCACAACATTGTTTGTGGTGAAAATGAACTCTATAATGCATTCATTATATGTGGATGATATACAAATTGCGTGTCGCGCATCGAACACGGCAACCTGCGAACGGCAAATTCAAATTACTATAAACAAACTAACGCAGTGGACACCTGAAAACGGCATTCGCTTCTCAAGTGAAAAAACTATTATTGTTGTCTTTACGCAAAAAAGAGGCCTACAACCAGATCCCCTCCTTAAGCTACAGGAAGCCACACTACCGGTAAAACAAGAACACCAGTTTCTGGGTGTTCTCTTTGATAAAAAGTCGAAATTTTTCGCACACGATAATAGTATTAAAATTAAAGCGAACAATCCACTTAACATCCTCACAGTCGTCTCCCGGGAACGCTGGGGTTCTGACCGTAAATAACTGTTACACATCTACCGCACTTTAGTGCGTAGAATATTAGACTATGGTAGTTTCATAATATGGTTCAGCCAGACAGTCTTACATCAGCCGACTTGACTCAGTTCATAACCTCGACCTACGACTGGCAAGCGGCGCTTACAGAACATCACCTGTCGAGAGTTTATACGTCGATTGTAATGAGCCTCCTTTACAGCAGCGCAGAGTGCTACTAACTTTTTCCTGCATAGTCAGAATCCAATCCTCATCACAGCACATATGCTACAACATCGTCACACATTGCAGCTCACGCTTACATTATACAAATAAACCAAACATCATTAGGCCGCTTATCCTGCGATACTAGGAATACTGTCGGGATTATGACATCCCTGGGGAAGTCCTCCAGGTTGCCAGAAAGCCAGAACGTTTGCTCCCGTGGTGTGATTTCACACTGTTATGTGACTGGACACTAACACATTTAAAGAAAAGATACACACCACATGAATAAATTATACAAGAATCCCGCGCTCTTCATGACAAGTATACAAATTACATGGAATTTTATACTTATGGCTTTAAAACGAAAAAACACGTGGGTGTGAGGGCCGTAACAGAAAATTGGGAAACATATGTATTCGACTACCACAGCATGCCTCTGTCTACACAGACGAAATATACGCAATATCGACGGTCGTACAAAAGGTCATCACTGGCAAACTTGAAAACACTGTCATACACACAGATTCATTAAGCGTACTCAAGGCTCTACACATGAAATCAGAATGTGAACCCCTGTTAGGGCATATTTTTTAAACGCATTACCGTCAAACAAATACGGCAGATAAATTAGGCTTTGCTGGGTACCAAGCCATGTTGGTTATACTGGGTAACGAAGCAGCGGATAGATGCGCATCAATGGCAGCGTACGAAAACATTAAAAATACAGCGCTTCCATATAAAGCCAGTATCAATGGGATTTGGAAGGCCTTGACGTCAAAATGGCATCAGGATTGGGACAACTGTTTAAGCAGCAAGCTACATCTTATTAAACCTGTAATTGGCGAGTGGAAATCACGCAGTCAACAGCAACGGTTCTACGAGGTGATCTTGTGTCGACTTCGAATTGGACACACACATCTGACGCACAATTTCTTGCACCGAAAAGAAAACACGCCACCTTGCGAAAAAAGACATGAACTTATAACAGTCATACACATCGTAATAACATGTCCACACATCGACACACAAAGACGGAGGTTTTTACACAGCCTGTATAATTTGCACACTAAATTACACGCTGCCATATCACTAGCAGATGACCCCCTAGTGCCATTTACTAACCGGTCCGACTTTTTAGAGAAAATTGGTTATTTACGCCAACTATAATGTAATGTAGGTTTACCTACTCTAACGTTGCGTTTCATTTAGCCTTGCGACTGGCGCAGCATGGCCTCAGTTGCCTTTGTGCCATTAAACCTAAACTAATCAACCAACCAATCATCAGAAATGTATGTGAGTGGTCTACAATTTATTACTGCCTCGACCTATTTTACTACAGAGTGGAGCTGTCGAAGCTGAAGCATCCTTTTTCTACTGTTTCCTGAGGCAGTTCTTAACTGTTCGAATCAATCTTTCCCAAAATCCTCCCCACCGTGAAGCGCGCTCAGCAATTAACTTCCACGTAATGTCACTAGATGCACAAACGTTCTGTACCTGGACATCACGTAGAAGTGCACATGTCAGCTTAAGTTCGCGACTGGCTGCCTTAAACGTTAAAGCATTGTCAGAATAACTTACACATGGCAAACCACGGCGCGAAATAAATCGACGAAAGACCAATAAAAAGGAATTCACAGTCATGTCACTGGAAAGCTCTAAGTGAACAGCTCGCACTACAGTCCAGGTAAACACTACAATGAATGTTTTCAGAGAGCCGTTTCCCTTCACAAACACTGGACCGTCGGAGTCGACGCCCGTGACTTGAAATGGATGAGACCTCGAGACTCTGTCGATCGGAAGCGGGCTGTAGGATCTGAAGCCGCTTTAAGACGAAACCTCGCACAGACCCCGCACTGGCCAAGCACCTTTTTAACGCACTGGTGACCGCGCAGTACCCAAAACTTCTCACGCAACTCGGTGAGTGTAACACCGACAGCACTGTGAAGAAGGCGTCGATGTTCGCTGTCCGCGATGAGGTGCGTACAGCGATGATCTGCAGTTAGGAGTACAGGACATTTTCCGTTGTCCGAAGCAGCTACGTTGTCAAGGCGAGTTTTGATCCTGATAATGCTCTTGGCATCCGTGAGCGGGTGAAGGTCTCGTATGGTCGACGTCTTGTCGAGAGCTTTGTCCGTTGTTAGTATAGCAATCTCATTTCCAAAGCTTTGTGCTTGTAAAATCCTCAACCACCTATCTTCGCTTTCTGAAATCTCCTGAGCGGAAGTGGACCTTCTCTTCGAGTGTTAGAAGATGCTTGGCAATTGTGAATGAACTTCTTCACCAAAGTCGTGATTATAAGAAACGTTTTCCAGCGACTATATTTGGCAACATCCAATATAGGCTCGGTAGTCCTACTCAGGACCATCAGAACCACTTCTTCTGCTGGTTTTCTTTCGTCGAGTAACACCTCAGGTGAGTTCTCGCACCTCTCTTCTTGTTTTGGCCACGTTTGTTGGGGCGTAATAATCCATTCGGGTACAAGCCACCATAAAGAATTTGTGCAAAGGCTCTGGATTGACACACCTCTTGTTAGTTAATCCGCTACGTTGGTTTTTCCAGCGTAGTGGCCCCAGCGACTTGGGTCGGTGCGGTCTTGAATTTCCATTACTCGATTGCAAACAAAGGGTTTCCACTTAGTGGATGATGACCAAATACAGCATAGGCAGATGTTTGAATCGGTCCAGGAGAAGTATTCGTCACATATTGTTAGTGCCTCTTGTAGGAATGTCGATATCCACGCGCCCAGGCAAGCCCCGACGAGTTCAAGACGCGGTAACGTCAGTTTCTTGATGGGAGCTACCCGAACTTTGGAGAGCAGTTGTTGGACATAGATGTTGTCCGATCTATGTTCAACGCTTAGGCATGCGACGACAGCGTATGCTTGAGGGCTCGTGTCAGTGAAGACATGTAGCTGCGAGTGAGCTCCGTCCGTGTTGACTTCGGTCAATGAGGTCCTCTTCAGAGAAACACCTCTTATGTCTTCAACCTCCCCAGCGAACTTGTTCCGATCATCTTCGAGAGTCTTCGGCATCCCAATCTAATCCTTGCTACCATATCTCTTGGGAGAGCATTTTGGCTCTGATTGTGAATGGAGACAAAAACCCAGCGGGTCGAAAGTTCTTGGTGCGGCTTGGAGCACTGTTCGCTTTGTGCTCTTTTCTTTGCTGATAATCTCTAGAAATGGGTCAAGGTTCACGCAAAGTGTGTCTTCTTCCGTATTACAGTATAGGTCGAGTACATTCGTTAGTATATGTTCCCTCGTTGATGTTTCTTCCTTTTTCCGCAGTGTCTGTCGCAGCATGTCGTCGTTAGTTGACCATTTCTGCATATTTATCCCTGCTAGTTTCATGATCTGGGTTGTTTGTTCGTACAAGTGGGATATCTCCTCTGGTGTTGAAGCGCCAAATGCCAAATCATACACGTAGAAGCTTTCCTTGAGCTGAGTAGCTGTTTCTTGGCATTTCGAATCTACGTGGTTGAAGTAATACTGAAGCGTAGCCGACAGGGGAAATGGACTCGAAGTGGTTCCGAAAGGTAGCCGCGTCATCCCGATCTCCTCGAGCCGTGGAAGCGATTTGTTCTTGGTGGAAACTTCCTTAGACCACAAGATGCGAAGCGCCTCCGTCTTCTTCCTTAATGGATGTGTGAAGGAACGCCTTCTGCACATCCACTGCAAGTCCAAATACGTACAAACGAAACGTGATTATCATCTTGAGAAGGCCAGCGTTCAAGTTCGGTGCATTTTCAAGTCTTTCATTCAGACTACATGATCCTGTTCCGTGCGACGTTGCGTCAAAAAACAACGCGCGCCCTTTAGTAGTAGACGACTAGCGAATTACTTCATGATGGGGCGTGTAATACACGTTTTCTCGTGATGTTTAACGTCCTTGACCTTCTCCGCATGGCCATCCTGCTCGTACTGTTTGACTGCTTTGTCATACGCTTCCAAGGCTTCATCGTTCGACGAAAGCCTTCGAACCAACGAATACAGTCGCGAAAGTGCAGCTTTGCGATTGTCTGTCATATTAGGTCCAGTTGATTTACACGGGAGATACTTAATAGTGACCATCTTGAATATGGAGGGTTTCATTAAACTTCGTCCAAACATCTTCTTGCTTTGATGATGACCTATCCACCACACCAATCACTTCCTTTTCCCAGAATATTTTACCTGGAAGGAAAGCTCTTGATTCTCGTATGCGTCTACGCGTAAAACACATATCTGGCTGCTCGTTTGCCCACTAACTTTCCTTGTGAACGTCAAGGACCCTTGAATAGCCCATCCAATGTTCGTGTTGATCGATACCAGAGATCGGTTATCGGTACCCAATTTCACCTCACTTGAATTCGGCATGAGCTTCCACATCTGGTCGGCACCAATCAAATGACTCACTCCGGGTTCACCTGTTACGCCAGGGAAAACCACTGCGTCTGCGAGTGGCTTGTCCTACGCGACGATGGCACGGAACAACTGGTTATCTGCCGGAACATCAATCATGTATTTGCAGATGAAAGTCGCGACGATTGCTTCTATCTGTACTGATACATTCTCATACTGGCTCCGAAGTGTTATGCTGACTAACTTAGCCCGCTGAGCATGCTGGGACCGAGCTCGTCCGAACGTGCTAATCACCAGATCTATATCTTGTATGGGATATAAATTGACCTTCTTACAGACATCTTCCTGCAGAAACGTTCTCTGACTACCATTGCCCAGAACACCACGGACCTAACAGCAGTGGGTCGGAGTCGTCAGACAGGCACGGAACGTCTGTACGAGAATATCCATAGCGAGTCGAGGCTGCGTACCACTCGTTGCAACGTGCATGGCAACATCCGGTGTCTTTTGTGGTGCTGAAGAAGGCGATCTTTCGTTAACGCCAGTGTTGCTCATCGTGGAAGCATGACGACGCTTGCATGCGGTACACTGTATCCTGCCACCACAGTCACGCGCAAGGTGTCCCCTCGTCCTGCACTTGAATCACCGGCCATCTTTTCTGAGCATGCTGCATTTGCCTTCGAGGCTAACGTCACTGGTGCATTGGTCGGTCCTGTGGTCTGTGGTTAAACAAAAGAACCATGTTTCCGTAAATACTTCTGCCTTGTTGTAAAGAACGCTTGCAGCAGGAGTCGACGGCATATTGAAGCTCGGACTGTGTTTAGGACGTGTTTCGTTCAGCCTTGGTGTTCTAGTCTGAGCACACCACTCTCTACATTCGACTTCTAGCTGAAGGAATTTCAGCAAGCACTCTAACTCCTGCTCAAGTGCGTGCTCACTGTTGCCTGAGCCTACCGATAGCATAGCGGACTCGATGCTCTCGCACTTGTAATACTGTACTACAATATCTTGGTGTATAGCTTTCAGATGTGTTTCACCTAGCATCGAAGCGTAAGGTGAGGCGCTCACCCCAAGGTTTGCGAGTCCTCGTCGGTTGAGTTCAATGTCATCGAGCAACTTCCGCAAGGCTGTAACGTTGTTCGAAGATGTAACCGATTGGAGCATTCGTAGGTTTTTCAAGAGCTTCTGCTCGATGAGCTTGAGGTTGCCGTAGCGCTGCTTCAATATTCCAAGTGCGATGCTGTAGCTTGATTCCATCACTTGGATTCCGGTGACCGCTTGAGCAGGAGCTCCGTCAGGTAGCGAAGTAAGGTAATGGAAGCGATCCGTGTCGGATATTTGTCGGTTCTCGTGATCAGAATGAAGAGACATATCCCAGAACGGCTGTCATCGGGTTATCGTTCTCTCGAAACGTACAAGTTCTAACTTCGGTAACCTAGCGCCAAACTCACGCTGTGAACGTGTCGTGTTCGTCGAAGAAGCACACGCTTGATTCCCGTCAGATGCGGTCGGTGGCTGAGTTGTCGGAGGCGAGGAGGAAACTTTGAGCATGTCGATATTGTGCTCGAGCAAGGGCAAAGTGCTGGTAGCAGCGTTTTCATATTCCATGACGGCATCATAATCTGCTGTGGCTTCCTCGTCGGTCATGAATGTTTTCAACTCGGCGTTGAGTACTGATAACTCCGACTTCGTCGCCTTTAACCGGCTATGCAGGACACGAAGGGCAGGAAGGTCAAACTCTCCGGATTGAATGATCTCGTTCACCTCGGTAGTGGTCCTCGTGCTCTGCGCTCGGCGAGAAGTCCGCTTGTTCTTGATGCGCTCCATGACGGTCTGGCTACAGAGGTCTCTCCCAGACGAAGCCCCAAGTTGCAAAGGCGCTGGCTGGCTTCCCGGGTTCGGGCACCAAATACGATGTGGGAAAAGACACTTCTGCCACGTTTATTGTTGCATAAAGTTCAGCCGTCCTAACATGGCCTACTCAAGATGACAAGCCTAACATCCGCATTCTCCCTGGTCGCGAGCCCATCCATCTCTTCTTCTTCGATGCGCCGCGCGAACACCATTTCCAACAGACACCACGTAGGGTTCATGTATTACCGCCATGGGAAACTGGTACTTGAACGTCAGTGTTCGACAGTAAGTGAGACGGTGCCGTAGGCCTCTCGCATTCCACTGCATTATTGCTGATCTTCGAAGTTGGTTTTCAAAAGATTGCGTTGTGGCTTATTGTAGAGCCACTAGAAGCAATTCTAAAGCATCTAGAACATGTAGCGTGGTTTTAGCGATTGGATTCCCGTAACCCGCATCGAAGTTAGCGCATCGTAGTTATCAGGTGTTTCAGCGTACTTCGCACATTGTCATTTTCTTGCCTGTTATTCTCAACCACATTTACAGATGCATTACACAACGCATCCATGCTTAACTATCTGGATGGTAGCGGCAACCCCTCAATGTCAGAGCGAGGGAACGTCGTTCTATGCGTGGACCGTCCATTTAGTTAGGGGAATGCTCTTGTCTGGCTGCCGTCTGCTTCGCGACAGGTGCCTGGGGCGGCGTACCGATGCTACAGCCTGCCTGTCAGTGTTGTACCGCACCAACTTTCCAAGCATATGGATTTCTTCCTTAATTTTCTGGCAGTGTTTTTGGTGTCGCTTCATGTATGCCGGCGCAGTTCGGATATCTTAGGTCAGCAAAATCGGATCTACAATTTTGATGACGCCCTCCCCACCGTCGGTAGGCTACATCGGCCTTGCAAAATCACTGATGCGTCCTTTTGAAGCACTTGCGGGACTGCATCGGTTTTGGTGCGTAAAGGCGCACGTGCCTTGCGGGTCCAACTTTCACGCAACGCTTCCGAGTCGAAGACCAGTGTAATAAATCAGGACTGACAGAAATGGTGAAGGTGCACGGTTATTCCAGCAGAATCAGCAGACACCGTAAATAACGCCAGTCGAGGTCCCTTTTCCGTTCACAAACACAAAAGGAGTGCACTGGCAGGTTTTGTAGCAGCGTGGCAGGCTCTAGCGTATGCTGAATTCATTTGTTATAAACGTCAACCGAGAGGATCTTCCTTCGTGCTTTAATGCAGACCTCAAAGGCTTGGCCGGGAGCAACTCTTTGAAAATACTTTGTTAAGCATTGCTGTTCAGGGTGTCAGATGGTGATTGCCGTGGTAACAGTGAATGCTTACCATGGTCATGTCTGCGCAACGAATCAGTGTATGTTGTTGTCCTCCTGAGCTTTCTGTTTTGAAGCCACGACCCGCGGCAAGGGTGAAGTCATTGTCCAATTCCATTTCATCAACCGTTGAGTTGTCGGATGACTCCAGGGCTATAGACGAAGGGCCGGTGGGATCTCCTGTCTTCTACGCACTCAGTCGTGAACGGCCAGAAACAAACCCTTGATTTCCCTGAGACAGCCACTGATGTCGAAAATGTCCGGCGCACAAATAATGAAAAAAAAAAACACAGAGGTACGACGTAACTGATAAATATACGAAATAACAGTTGTCCAAGCACTGACCCCTGAGTAACCACAGAATACACAGAAGTTGTGGCCAATTCTATTCCATTACACGCAGATTTTTGGTAGCGTTCACACTGGTCGGGCTGGAACCATCGAACAACATTTGCAAGCAATTCGAGGAAGGACAGTTTATGCAGCAAAGCAATGAGAGCAATTTTGTCAAATGCTTTCTTTTAAAGCTCATTATTCACAATTTGTTTCAAAACCACAGACAAATGATTTGAAGACATCATGAGAAAATTCGATTAGCTGCGTATTGCAAGAATTCTCTGACCTAAAACCGGGTTGGTAATCTACAATGAAATTCTTGCTTTGATGGTGATGAACTATACTCGTATATAATACATGTTGAAAATTTTTGCTACCGACGCTTGTTAGAGATATGGGTTTGTACCGTACAATATAATTACGTTAGCCACTTTTGCGCATACGACTTTTGCGTACGACGTTGCACGTTTTCCAATCTTAGGGTAGGGGACACACCCCGAGGGTCAAACTTTATACTAGCACAATATACGTAATTAGGACAGGGGCGCATACAGATTTTAGTATTCAGACCCCAAAGCTCTCTATTATGATCTCAGACATAGTATAATACTAAGGGCATGAGTAAACTGGCCACCTCAGGGGCGTAGCCCCCAAAATATAACAGACTCAAAATACCAGCTGAACCAGTTAGCCCTGTCAATATAGGTGACAACGGCGATATCACCGTACGTAACTGAGGGGATGCCAACATTGTCTTGACGGCTAGGTTTCACAAATGTTCGAAGTTCTTTCGGGTTCCTTGCCATCTTTGAGAAGAGTGAGAAAACAGCATTTTCTGAAGCTTCGTTTGCTTAAGTATCGGTTCTATATGGCTCTATATGAATGTTTTCTTTCTGTTTGACGTACTGCTTAAACGTGCGCTTTTGTTGTCTGGGAGGGATTTATATTTCTTTTGTGAACCATTCTTTACGCTCATTTTGTTTACCTGGGAGTGTTTCATGCGGAATGTGTAAACGAATGACCGCAAAAATGTCCTGTTGGAACAGTGACCTTAAATCAGAGCTATTGGTTTTGATGGTAAGAGACTCGAATTTTTTAGAGTATTCTTCCCAGGACTTCGCTATATTATCGTAGTTGCACACTATCATCCGAATAAACCATTCTATGGCGGATGAACGCCGCATTAGGGTGCGGGCAAAGAGCGCGAGTGACAATACATTCGTGATCGCTAATATCAGGCAGAGGTAAAACTGCGTCTGTTAGACACGAGGAATCGTAAAATAAAAGGTCAGCAATATTATTAGTGGAGTCCTCAGTGCGAGTGGGCACTTGAACGAATAAAAAGAGAAGCCGTGGGTGGCTATGGGATTGCCAAAGGCAACAGGTGATTGAGACCAAAACGCGGGAATTCCGTTCAGCCACCGAAAACCAGGTATGTTGAAGTCTCCTCCAAGTAATAGATAATCTCTATTAACTTTCAGCAGCATGTTTGTTAGTGAAAGGAAGCCTTGGGGGCTTCTGTCACTAGTTGAGCAGTAGACTGTAGAACCAGGAGCGAGCATTAGCTTACACCGTACATGATAGCTCAAATGCGGCATATCATGTAAACAATAAAAGATTAACGACAATGGGGTTCAAATTAATTAGCACCAGTGAAAAACATAATAAAGCACATCGCCTAGGAAAAAAGTGCTAAAAAGGAGCTGCACTATGAATGAAACCTGCGAACCACATGAAGAAAAATGACAAGAGCAGCTGCGCATGCACCTCATCAGTGCAGGAAAAGGGCGGAACAAAACATTTCTGATACTCATGCTCTTTTATCGAAACAGACAGAACGCTAACACAGGAAGAACTATAGAGTATGTATAATGGCTCCAAAATTTTACGTCCACATTGATTCCGGTATTATCATTTGAAGCGTTTAGTGAAAAAGTGGCGTAAACCAACACATGGCCCATGTCCAAGGTGAAATTGCTGCTAGATTAGGACTCTCAATTGTCTGTATGCTCCAGCAGCCGATCGTTGATGTATTGGGTTGTTTGACTGATGTTTACACAGCCACAGGAAAGCGGATTCTTGTGAACATTTGCATTTGCAGAACACAAACTGTGTGATTTCTCTCGCTGTAGGCACTATGTCGGTCATTACCCACCACGGCGGCTTAGTGGCTATGGTGTTGCGCTGCTAAGCACGAGGTCGCGGGATCGAATTCCGGCCGCGGTGGCACCATTTCGATGGGGCCGAAAAGAAAAAACGCCCATGTCCCGTTCATTTGTGGCACGTTAAAGATTCCCTGGTGGTCAAAATTAATCCGGAGTCCCCCGCTACGGTGTGCCTCATAATCAAATAGTGGTTTTGGCACGTAAATACCCATAATTATTTTCTATTTTGCAACACTACCCTTGTTCTGCTCAGTTCATGCAGAAGCATTTAAAGCAGGTTACATACCTGTACAAAGAATTCGGCAAAGCCCCTATCTTTTGATCACTTGACTTGCGGGGCAAAACTCTGCGCAATCCTATTAAAGCAGCGCCGAATGAACGCGTACTTCGTCGCGACGACTGCAAAAGCGCGTTTGACCAAATGTGCTTGGAGCTGAATGGCAGAAGGCGTTCCTTTTAACGAGGAGTGTACATCCAGAATGTGTGTTAGATGTGAGGAGAAAGTCAAAATCAAGGAAGCGAATGTGACAGTTAGCAGGAACTAATTAATGATTTACTTCGATCGCCTGCGGGAGCATGCAAACAAATCAAAGTGCAAATGTGGCAGCAATTTCGCCTTGAAGCCACGTGTGATTTCATGCTGTTTCTTGGCCATTGTCAGCCAATGGAGTTCTCTGCGAATGGGGTAGAATTACTTGCACTCTCCGAAACGGAGGGGCTGGGGCGACAACAAACCCACGCCGCGTGTATTTATGGATGGTTCGACTGCTGACCGGCGATAAGTTCCACACCTGATCGACCGTGGACCAGAGGCATGAGATGGGAGGCGACGTAAAAAAAACACAAAACTCAGTTTCAGAAAATACAGTCATACCAGTGACATGATAAAAAAGAATAAGCAACCACAAGCAGTCGGCTAAAACGCTTCGCGAAAGGCGTGTGGGTCCCCACAACACAAACTCCGACGCAACGCGCAAAACAAAACCCACCACATGAAAATTAACGCACTCTCGAAATAAAAAAAATAGCAGGCAGAAATTAAAAACACAGCCACAATAAACGCGGCAAACACTAAACAAACAGAACATACAGAAATGAACACGCGATGAATAATTAAATGAAAGATGAAACACGATTTAAAAAAAAAGAGGCCGGCGAAAAGTTCTGAGAACAGGGTAGAACACGAGGCTTATCTGTGGCTTGCTAGCCGAGATCCCGATCTGAAGGAGCATCGGGCTGTTTTTACCTCGCTGCCAAAGGTCGTGACGGACTTTCAACGCCTGCCGATCTACCCGCGAAGACTTCGGCCTGGGGGGTTTCAGCCTGCCGACCACATCTTCAGCTGTCTCTCGGTACACGACCACGCACTCCGTCTTCCGAACCACTCTACCCTGCTCGCCGAGGCCACCTCGTCCCAGGGGTGAATCTCCGCATGGCTGCCATTGGCTGTTTTCGAGCAGACGCTCTTTCGTCGCTCGCACCAAGGTCCCATTCAGTTACGGCCCCGGCATTGATTGCGAGCTGGTACGTGGTGTGCCGTGGGATATGCGATGGCACGCACGCAGTATTGCCCATAATTATACCACCATGTGCCGGGACATAAAAAAATTCCAGTTCCAACACAACACATCTTTGGTCTCACTTTATTGACGTCGTTTCCGAAAGCAAAGATTTTTCTCATAACGTGGTGGGATACACGCTCAAAAAATGACCAAAGTGAAAGGTGCATGACATATACATGAGTACTAAACACAAAAGTTCACAGACAGTGAAATAACAAAAAAAAACGCTAGCAAACATGAAGGCCATTTCATGTACACACACAAAAAAACAAGATATTTATATAACGCCCTTAAGACCCAACTGTAGACAAGCTTCCGATATATGCAATAAGATATTGCACAAAGTTGGATGACGTGTATGACACAGTCAGGACAACTAAAGAAAGGGAAAACTCACTGGTAATGGCAAAAACAATGACGCGAAATACCTAAAAGATAGAATGAAATGAAGATTGATTGACAGCCATAGCAAAAAAAAAAACAAGAGCTTACTTATAGATCTTCACGAATGTATATGAAATGCGTGACATGTTCATTACTACAGAACAGAATGAAAAAGACATGGCAGAACAAAAATCACATTGTACTAAAAACTCAAATACACATTTTTACATTATTGTGCACTTAGCCACAACTTGAGTAACGGTGGCAAGCCGGAACAGAAGGTAGTCGGCTTTTGCAGCAGCACATAGAAAACATTCGCAGAAAGGCCTATTCCTCAATTGAAGACCACGTAATATAAGCCAACAACACGGCTCTTTTTTCACCCCGAATGCAATGCTTAACAGTAAAATTACGTCACTTAAGACACTAAGTCGTACCTACTGGGCGCTCCTTTGTATAATAAACACGAACTGCAAAAATCTGCATGTAGGACACATGCAATACTAATGCTTTCCAGAAGAAAAAAAAGCGTATCATGCCTACACATGAAGGTTGTTCGCGCGGTTTTCTCATCGGCGGTTACTGAGATAGTACACAAACACGAACAGTAATTTTTCAGCTGTTAGTACGTTTGTAGAACATGGCACACAGAAAAACCACTGAGGGAGGTATGGAAAGCTATGTTACTGAAGTTGCAGAATGAGACTTGGCACAGAAAAACACAAGTCATAGACCAGATGACAATGAGGAGGAGCATCTATTTGTCAGCTTTCTCTACCGGGAAGAGGCAAGCGTAGCACAATGAAGGCGCAACGACGTCCGGAGGCTCATGGAGCCCACACTTAGACAAGGATGTGTTCGTGCACATGCGCCTTCTGATGCCCTTGGGTCTGAGCGCTCACCTTTTGTCTTTAAGCACCCGGAACAACCTTGTAGGGCTTGTTTTTGAAGCATTTGTGAACTTCACTGAGCCCTATTTTACGAAGCATACTAGCCGCACAACCACGCTCTTCCTTGCTGCGCCGCGCGTGGCCGCGTAGCTACCATATGACGTCATAAGAGCTGCAAAGCGGACGCTTAAGCTTTGCCTTCAAGAGTGGAACGCGACCAGCGTTCCCGTCGACCCGCCAAGGGGTGTAAGACAATGGGCTACGGCGCAGCGACTACGCGCCCCGCATCGGACGCGGTGAGCGTCGAGCAACGCAGCGTTCGGCGCGACAACGAAATGTGCGCCTGAGCAAGCGGCGCACTGCTAAGTGATCCGCCAAATTGGCTTTCAGTGTTGGACAGTTTGGCTTCGATGAAGCCATTTTAACATGACACGTCAGTCTTAGTAACGACTAGACGTTTTAACATTCGGTTTTATTTGACAATATTTGTATGTACTTGCCAAGCCGGTAATAATGAAAAAAAAAAAACTCGTGGCTCAGTGGTAACGTCTCCGCCTCACACTCCGGAGACCCTGGTTCGATTCCCACCCAGCCCATCTGGCAAGTTGTTTTTTATTCATGAAGTGCACCCTAAAAGCGTCGCACCCGTCGCACCCTAAAAAGCGGCTGAGTGAAGCCAGGGCGCTGTTACGTCGCACCCTAAAAAGCGGCTGAGTGAAGCCAGGGCGCTGTTACGTCGCACCCTAAAAAGCGGCTGAGTGAAGACAGGGCGCTTTTACATCGTACCCTAAAAAGCGGCTGAGTGAAGGCAGGGCGCCGTTACGTCGCACCCTAAAAAGCGGCTGAGTGAAGCCAGGGCGCTGTTACGTCGTACCCTAACAGCCAATAAAAATACAAGTGGCGGGTGTCGTGCGCTTTGGCGCTCACTGCTTGCAGGCCACCATAAGAGAGGAGAGAATTCCGCTTTGCCTCAAAAAATTGCAAGAAAAAGACAAGCGAAAACCTAATTTTCTCTGCTTTTCAACCGCTTTCTTGGAAATAATTACCTCAAACCTTACCGCAAGCGGTGCTTGATTACTGAGCGCTGCATCATCCCTTTTTATTGCTGCAGACGTGTGTTTCCTATTATTTTTGTAGTATTTTCTACTATGTGTAAATTGCTTCACTCTTTTTGTTATTTTGGAAGCAAATATTTTCGTATTGTATTGTTATAAATTATTCGTAAACGAGCTTCGGAATATCTTTTTATGACTCTGCCAAGTTATCATACTATAGTACCTTTTTTTATGAGCAGTTCCTTTTTTTGGTGCTTTATCTTGTTATTCTGCATTTATATCAATCTGCAGTGTGTAATCGCTTGTTGGATGCGTCCTGCTGCTATTTATGCCATTACTTTGTATGCATTGTGAAACAGGAGGTCAAGGACAGTTCTACTTTGGGAACTAATATACTGCCGATATATGCTTGTTTTCTTTTGCGCTAGAAAGAAACTTCAACAAATGTTCATCTTGTCACTTATTGTGTCATACCGGCTCATAAAAAGGATTACGTGAACCTTGGAAACAGCACTTGGCACTGCTGTTTATTGGACTTGTGAATTCTTCTCTCAGTGAACAAAGTCTTTAACTCTGCGTTACGGCTACAAATGTGATCGTTTTCGGTGATATTACTTTTTAACATTTTATTTCATGACGCAGTAGTCGCAACGTATACTGCGATACATAAAATTATTGCCCGATTACTGATTCTATGAATAATGTACAGCAGTAATAACTGCTCAGACAATTTTTCAATATTGCTATATAACACTTGAAAGAAGCACCTCAAGGAGTAGGAATGCAAGTAATACTTAGCTGGTTTTAATATAACTACTGATAATAAAAAAATCACTGCCAAGCCAAACTGATACGTCCGGCCCCGATGTTTATCACTGGGTTAGTCCCGACGGTTCCTTAAAGTACGGCTTGGTAGGCGGCCGGACCCTCAGTACGCAGTTGCTGCTTACACTCGGCTGCACGAGCCAGTTGTTCCGCCCGGGCTACAGCATCGGCACATCGCAGACAAGCTTGTTCCCGGCTCTGCTCGCGGCGTTGCTGATCGAAAGCTACCTGCCCCTGAGGAGTACGCGTGGCGTACTCACTTGGAAGCCCGAAAAATTGCTGCGCGCGCACTCGGCTGCGACGGAGAGCAAAGACATCACTGCTAGCAGAGCCAAGCGCGCGCCTCTCTTTCTCATTTTTTTTCGCGCATGCGCCTGGGGTTCCACTGGAGGAGTTTTCGGCGTACAGGCGACGGATGGCCGAATAGGCTAGCCATGCACAGCTTCGCTGCAGAAACAATCCGAGGACAGCTAAGCTCTTCTTATGACTTGTGAATGAGAACGGATTCATTTCCTTCTGAATGCCGCTAAGCTGTCCTTCGAGCTAGGAACTCCTGGCGGCCAAGCAAGCGGGCAGAGACACTTGGCCAACGCCTGTTATCGATAGCACCAGGCCGGTGTGCTTCGATCTGTGATATCACCCTACCTTACCCGATTGCCATAGAATGTAAATGGGGAGGCTCCCGAGTAAGCCTCGGTGATTTTGAAGTCACCGCTTTCTGCACGCGGGGCCTCGCAATGAAAATTCCAGTCTAAGTAGCATGATGTCATAAAGCATAGTGCACAGGCTTGCTATCTAGGCAGCGCTGGTTTCACCCAGTCAGTAAAACACTCGAGTTCGGAACGTGGGGTAGTAGGTTCGGAACTCACTGCCGACAACATTTTTCCTTTCGCAGTTATTCTGTTGTTTTCATACGTGCATTGCTTAATAGCGATTGCCGAGGTGAAGTCAGAACGCAGGCGAGAGCTTGCGCGGACAAGGAACATGTGCGTAACACAGGCTTCCGAGGGTGACTTGGCGATGCGCTTTCCCCCCCTCGCGCAACACCTGGCGCGGCAGCAAGTGTACCTTTTCGCTCGCTCTGCTACGTGGAGGCGTGCACGTCACGTGGCCTCACAGCCCCTGAGAATTTATGTCCCGTTTCACTGCTGCAGACAGCAGCTTTTTCGCGCAACGAACCTTTTGATGCTTTTGCATTAAAAAAGCTAGAATATGCACCTGTTGGTAGTTCCCTAGTGTTGGTACGTCAGATTGCGCTAGAAAGTTGCTATGCAGATTTGTCAGCGCCAATACTAGTCATAGTGATGCCTATGCTATGCTGCGAAACCCAAGCTCAGCAAATGTGAAAATCGCACAGGGAGCATTAATTTTTACACAATGCAGCAAGCGCCTGCTGCATTTTTTACCGTATTCGTTACGCCCACGAACCAATCATATATCATGGATCATCCAGAGGCCTCCTCATACTTGATTATTGCTTTCATTCAGCTTTTGTGCGCAAGAAAGATGGCCTAGGGTATGTTCAACTGGCGCTGGAGCCAGCACATGCGTTGTTGAATTCCTGTGCAGGGCTCTACAGCAATGTAGAGTGTTGCACAATGTTTTACAGTAACGAATAAGGGCACATGCACGTGAGGTGTTGAAAATGTTACGTATTAGATAGCTAGCGAAGTTTCGATCAAAGGCCGGTCTGAAATCGACTGCGTGCTCTTGTCTGAGTGAAAATCCCACATGACGGCAAGGATCGCTCGTAATAATTTGTAAATATGCTGTCAAAGCGCTGATAAATAAAAGAAAACCACGGTAGGGAAAACAAAGTTGCACTTCATATAAGGCGAACGCAATTCTCAAAGTAGCACGCACTCGTCAGCATCTACCACTGTGTGAGACATCGTTAAAACAGTCTATGCTTCGGATTACAAAATTAGACGACCGAGAGAAGCGTCTTTGTTCACAGCTGCTGTCATTTAAATATTAGGTTGTGAGTCGAGCAAAGTGCAAATTTAGCGTCGTTTTATTGAGGAAGTGCTAGGAGCACTGGAAGCTAGTTTCGAGGAGAACCCAGTAGAAATTTTTGTTATTCCAGACTACCCAATCGGCCACGATTTGTCAAATATGACAAACAGTAAAAGTTCAGTCGTCATTTAGGATCCTGCATGATGTTGTGAGTAAAACAATTCTAAAGGAAATGCTTAGGAATGCATAGAAACACTGTCGATAAAATTGATCGATTTTTATAAGCGTGGTAACGAAAGAGTTATGAGCACTTTTAAACATCAAATATTAATTAGGAGCAATAATGTATTCTATGAAAATATAGTACCTTTTGCCGAAGGTGAACACGAATAAAGAATCTGAAATGCAATAGCAAATTATGAACAAAACGAGAACAAGGTGAAAGCTCGTTTTGCAGGTCGTCTTCAATTTCCATTTCCCGCCTTCGCCGTGTTTTCCCTGAATAGCAATGTATATTCTTTTGCCGGGTATAACACGAAAAGCGTTGATAGGCATTATTTCTCATGTTTAAGATAATAAGTTGTCAAGGAGCGCTGGCAGAAGGCTGCAACTGCGCCCTGTGTCCAAGCCTCATCTTGAACTGAAAGACCGCACATGATCACAATAAAGAAAGGCCAGCGATTAGCTTACGAACATGGCATGAATAACTGTGCTTGAGCAAAAAACAGTTATTATTTCAATATTTTTTTTTTTAGTGGAGGCCCACTTCCTTTAAACATTATTTTCCCGCTCTTCTGCTGTGCAGCAGCCATAAAGCAGGGTGAAAGCCATGGATATCCTGGACGTTCTCGGAGGGTTCGGCACTTACCATGCCATCATGGTATTCCTGGTTGTTCTGCGTGCCTTCCCTACGGCTTGGACCAACATGATGACACCAATCGTAGCGCCCGACATGGACCACTGGTGCGCACGCCCCGAGGACGCACCTGTGGCCAACATGAGCAGCGATGAGTGGAAGTCGTGGGCAGTACCCCGGGTTGACCGAGGCTTCTCGCGGTGCCACATGTACCGGGTATACGAGGCCCCCAATGGTTCCTGGGCGGTGGACAGGAACCAGACACTCCGATGCGACCGGTGGGAGTACGACACCTCTGTTTACGAGAGCACCATTGTAAATGAGGTAGGGTGAAAGAGTCCGTATTTTAAGATAAGTTTATCCAATAAGTCCAACTCTGCGTAACTTATGTTTTGCATATTTATACAAAATAGTGGACATCAGAGTAGGCATTCAAATTCTGTGAGCGCTTTAGAACACGTGCCAGCCATGTATCTTGAAAGTATGCATTACCTTGATTTTGTGAGTTGACATTTTTTTTATCTCGCAGACTTCCTCTTTATGGTATGTCTTCTCCGCTGCTGCTTCGACGTGCACGTATCACTGAGCAATTCAAGTCAACTTTTGCTTTCGCAATAACTTTCTTTGCTGTTTCTCGACGCGCTTTGTTACAATCAGTGCCTGCATGCATCACTAAGTATTACCAACTCATGCGCTATGGATTAGATAAGTGTGAATTGGAATTGCAAATCAGTTCTGGGGAAGCCTTTGTCTTTTTCCCGTTTAGCTGGAATTAGTATTTAACCTGCAGTTTCACATGAGATTTGTGCTGTTGCCCACTTAAATTTTTCATGAACCTCCTTCATAACATATTTGTTCCTTCAGAATAAGAACATTTTTTTCATAACATTTCACTTTTGTATGTTTCGCTATGTAAAATGCTGATACAGCGGCGGAATTACTGGCCGTTGTTGCTTAGTGGCTAAAGTGCTGGGCTGCTGAGCACGAGGTCGTGGGATCAAATCCGGGCCACGGCGGCTGCATTTCGATGTGGGCGAAATACAAAAACACCCGTATACTTAGATTCAGCTCCACGTTAAAGAGCCCCAGGTGGTCCAAATTTCCGGAGTCCCCTACTACGGCGTGCCTCATAATCAGAAAGTGGTTATCGTGCGTAAAACCACGTAATTTATTTAATTTTGTGGCGGAATTGGCGTCACGTCGTCTGCACCATTCCAGAAGGTGAAATATGAACCGAGCGGAGGCAGCAGCCGTCGTGCCCGTCTGGTGACCATGGCACGCTCTATTTTCGCGGCTCGCGCCCCGCACCACGCGAGGTGATCAGAGAGGTTAATGGATAATTTTTTCACTGGTTAACGTCAAAAAGTGACAGGTGGGCTAGAAGATATGCCGCATTGGAGGGCTCCTGATAAATTTTAACAACATGGCGTAATCAATGAGCATCAAGAACGCAAACACGACAGCACGCGCATTGGCGCATGCTGTCATGTTTGCGTTCTTGATCGTAATTTAACACTTCGGTCAGCATTTGGCGATGTCTTGAAGCAACTGTTGCACAGCTGGGCGCTTTAACACGTACGAAAACTCGTCAGGCACACACTTGGTTTCAGGTGCTGCTTCGCGAGCAAGAGCGACGGCAGCGGTGGATCGCGGCTGTTCGACGGAGAAAACAAGGAATCGCGATTTTTTTACTGCAGTTTTGGAGCAATATCTGTGTTTTTACTTCATGCTTGATGTCGGTGCACCATAACTAAGCACTTCTACATTTAAACTTATATTGTTACGGAAGGATGAAAGAAGAGACAGAGGAAGCAGATCAGCGAGACGCTGGGCTGCTGCATGTTGTTAGTAGTCAGCGATTTTTAACCCCGTTGAGACTGCTTATATATACATTGTAAATACATTCTTATACTCCCAACATCTCCGTAACATATTGGTGTGGGGTACCATGGCTGAAAACGGAGCGCCGCACTGTACGTCGCATCACCGTCCGCACCATAAATGACGGTGAGCACTCGGGATCAACGTCGTTGCCACCTCCAATGTTACCATCGCCCGCTACGTCGCTGTCCCCTTCGGTTGAGGTCATGCAACCCAAAGATCCCAGAACTTTCTGCAGGACTGATGGCGCCAACGTTGAAGAGTGGGTGGCTATGTGCGAACCCATGAGAGAAATCAATAGATGGGACCCTACGCTTACGCTAGCTAATCTGTTGTTCTACCTAAGAGGCAAGGCAAAGGTGTGGTTCGAAAACCATGAAGAGGAGCTGACCAGCTTGGACCAATGCAAGAGAATGCAATAGAATTTTTGGCAGACCAGCCGGACACCAGTCTCGTTCCCCGCATACCCGTCGCCAATCTTCCCGTTCGCCGCAGCCACGTCGCCCTTCGTCCCCAATGACTTTTGGCCGCACCCTTTCGGAAAACAAAGAAATGCGGCCCTCGCAGGTGGTGCTGCATTGCCCACTATTGCAGCAAATACTCTGTCTGTGCCCACAAAGACAAGTGTAATTGACGGTTAAATAGACTGCTTACCTGTCCAAGCATTCACCGACAGTGGAGCCCACGTATCTGTGATGAGTGCTAGCCTAAGTAGACATTTAAAAAAGGTCCTCACCCCAACAGCTGCCCGAGTGCTTTGTGTGGCCGACGGTGTCGTGTTGGTTGTACTTGGAATGTGTACTGAGCGTATAAGCATAGCCGACAGCCCTACTTCTGTTTTCTTTGGTGTGATCGACAGCTGCCCTCACGACATTATCCTTGGATTGGAATTTTTATCACATCATTCCGCTCTCATCGACATCGCGACCGGCGTTCTTCAGTTGGAACTGCCTCAAGTCGCCGATTCTCCGGGCACCGCTCCACCTCACTTGTGTTCGCCTCAAGATGTGCGTTTCTCACCTGAAGCAGTCACTTCCGTCGCTTTGACCGCACAGCCCCAGATTCCCGGCGGCGAATATGTTCTTCGCCCCATCATCGACGCGCATTTGAACCGGAACGTTGCTTTTCCGCATACGCTGGTGACGATTACTAATAACAACGTCGTTCTTTCGCTTCTGAATTTCAGCCTGTGCCCTCAAGTGCCTCCAACTGGCATGTTCGTGGCCAGCTTTCTAATACTTCTGAATTTGACATTGAAAGTCTGAATGCCAAGAGCGGTTTCTTAGCACGAATTGCGGCCCGCAGCTCTGGTTCTCTAACGGATGACAGGGTGAAGACGATTGCACCTGACCTCACCTCTGAACAGGCCATGGACATACGTCTCCTCCTCGAGTCGTACCTTGACATCTTTGATTTCTGTGACAAGCTTTTGGGACAAACATCTGTTGTTCACCACCGTATCAACCACCGTATCAACACTGGAGACACGAATCCTATTCGTCGGCGTCCCTATCGTGTATCGCATGCTGAACGTCGAGTCATCCAATCAGAAGTGGATAAAATGTTCCGCAAAGTGGTAATCGAACCATCAGCCAGCCTTCGGGCTTCGCCTGTCGTCCTTGTAAAAAAAAAAGAGGGCACTTGGCGTTTTCGCGTCGATTATCGCCATTTAAGCAATATCACGCGAAAAGACGTCTACACCTTACCACGCATCGATGACGCCTTGAACTGCTTGCACGGAGTTAAATAATTTTCGTCCGTCGATCTTCGATTTGTCTACTGGCAGATTTCAGTTGATGAAATGGACCGCGAGAAGACGGCCCTCATCACGCGTGATGGTTTATATCAGTTCAAATTCATGCCCTTTGGCCTATGCAATGCTCCTGCGGCGTTTCAATGTACGATGAACTCTCTTCTGTGAGGGTAAAAGGGACCACCTGTCTCTGTTACCTTGGCGAAGTTATTCTTTTTTCTCCCCCGTTCGACAGCCACTTTACCCGACTCGCTGCCATTCTTGCGGTCTTCCGAAAAGCCGGCCTTCAACTGAACTCCACGAAGTGTCAATTCGGGCGCCGTTAGAGAACCGTGTTGGGACACCTCGTTGACACATCCGGGGCCCAACCAGATCACAAAAAAGTTCGCGTGGTACGCAGTTTCCCTGTGCCATGTTCTGCTTCTGACGTGCGCTGCTTCGTCGACCTGTGTTCTTACTTTCGCCATTTCGTCAAAAACTTTGCCGACGTTACTCGGCCTTTCCCAGATCTTCTAAAGAAAAACATGCCGTTCTCATGGGGCCCTGAGGAAGCTCGCGCGTTCTTTGCTCTCATCGGGTTTCTGACCACCCCTCCAATACTTGCCCACTTTGATCCATCGGCACCGACCGCAGTCCACACTGACGCAAGCGGCCACGGTATCGGCGCTGTTCTCGCCCAACAGCAGAATGGCACCGAGTGCGTAATAGCTTACACCAGCTGCCTGGTATCACCTTCTGAGAGAAATTAATCCATCACCGAGCGGTAGTGCTTGGCTTTAGTTTGGGCTGTCGCCACGTTCGAGCCTTATTTGTACGGCCGCACGTTTTCGGTCGTTACAGACCACCACGCCCACTGCGGGCTGTCTTCCCTCCGGGGCCCCACAGGACGGCTTGGTCGCTGGGCTTTGTGGCTCCAGGAATTTTCATTTTCAGCCCGCAGGCCAGCGAGATAAAATTGACGCGCGTGCGCATTGCGATACTCTCGACAGCAGGCACCGAGCCGCCAGACGGCACGCGCATGCACACGGCCGCGGGCTCGCATGGTCTCCAAATTTATAAACGCGACTGTACATCTGTACAGGCCCGGGCAAATCTCAATGACGCTGTCCTTCGTTCCAATGTATTATGCAGGAGCACCAGTCACCGGTCGTCTATTGTGAGTAATTGCACCGAAGTTATAGTCGAAACAGAGAGCACATATAAAAGCTGAAGTTCTGCAACTGCGAAACTGCGAAAACTCACCCCGTCAAAGTGACATGTATGCTTTAAAGATGCATTAATATACCAACGAAAACTGAACTTCTTTCTGAATAGCCACACTCTGCCCCGTTCAGAAATGAATAAACGATGGCTGCCACCGATCGCTGAAGCACTGCCTACTCGCATCTGCCGGAGAGCATGGGTTCATTTGCGTGCAATAAAACTTCTAGCGCGGCCGTGTAACGTTTTCAAGCACTTTTGCCAGGTTTACAACCTCGCTCTGTCAGCTCTTTTTTGCTGAGGATCCACTTCAGCGGAATTCTAAACCTTCCGTTGCACGCCGCCGCGATTTTCGACCAGCCACCTCAAGCTAAGGAAGGGAAAGCGGACCAGCCGCAGACGCCGGCACCACCTTCTTCGTCCGGTTATCAATTTTCAGTGCACTGGCTCGGCCCCATTGAATCCCTCTCCATTTGACCGTGCTCCTCGCCTCTTATCAGCCAAGTGAATACGACAAACGGCTCACTGTAGGGAATGTTATTCCTTTTGAAAGCATACAAAAGTGTCCTATAAACGAGAAGAGCGTTTGATTGGTCTGTACAGACAACCCTGCGGGTCACCGCCCGATGTTTGCGTAGGTGGTTACGCAAATTTGACCTCAGCAGATAGGATTAATAACATATTGCAATAGTCTTACGTTATAGGGCCCAATATGTCGTCAATGTAATGCAGATGGGTGTGGGGTTTTAAAGGGTAGGATTTCAACAAGTCTGCTTGAAGCTGTCCCATGAAAATGTTCGCGTACGTGAATGCGTATGGTGTCCCGTCCTCGTGCCCAAAGCTTGCAGGTAGTGAATAGACTCGAATTTGAAATAGTTGAGCCTGAGAACTAACCTAAGGAGTTACAGGTAAACTTCAAGACCGTGTGCTTGGGGATTGATTGCGAGGGATTTCGATACGGATTAAATTCCTTCATTCATGGGCATGTTAGTGTAAAGGCCAGAAACATCTAAAGTGACTCCAATAGCGCGGTCGGTAAGGGTGTGGTTGGCGTTGATGTCGTCGATAATTCGAATGAAGTGCGGCGTGTCCTGAACAAAAGATGGAAGGGTGCTGGGGATGTTTGACAGGTGGCGATTTAAAAATTTAGAGAGTGGCTCGGTAGGTGTGTTTTTATTATACACCATAGGCCGACCTGGGATTTCTGCTGTAAATATTTGTTTTACAGGAACCTTGTGTATTTCAGAAAGATGAAAGCGGCCTGCTTCTTTGTTCTTGCGCATCATGAAGGTATATTCAGATTGCGTGATTAGTTCCCTAGACAGGAGCTCCACTATTGTGCTTTGCACGGTATTGATATAGTCTGCAGTTGGGTTAGAGACGAGTTCTCTGTAATGGGTGTGGGGGCTCAGTTGTTTTGAGGCCTCATTCTTCTACTTTTCTTTAGGCCAAATTACGATATTTCTGCGTTTGTCGGCTGTTTTTATTACCATATCGTTTCTTTCCGCGAATTATTTAAGGACTTGGTGCTGAGCAGGGGAGAAGTTTTGCGTTTCCGGCAATGCGGCACTGACTCTAGAATTTTCTTTGAGATTAGCTTTATATATGTCTAGGTCTGGGCACTGTTCGTCTTGCGGTGTCCACGTGATAGGTTATCTAAGAGAGTTACTATCCAGTTTTCCTACGTCTGGCCTATCGAAAACGAACTCCTTGATGCCCATACGTCTTGAAAACTCTGTTATATTTTTGTGGAGTTCGTATTCGTTTACTGCGTGGTTCGCAAGACAAAATGTTAGACCACGTTTCAGGAGATCAACTTCATCGGTACGTAGACTTTGGGATATTATTACTACGTTGCTGGAGTGCTCTAGATGCTGGCTTGTAGGACTATCTGTGGAGCTATCTGTTGTAAGAGTTACGGTAGTTTTCTTGGGTGGATCTGCAGCTCTAATACCTTCGTGCTGATATTTAACTAGTCATTTATCCTGCCTCGTTTCGACGAATTGCTTATGTTCTACTTTTTCCGGCTCAGATAAATTTATGCAGTCGGGCCTATTAGTATTTATCGTAAGTTGTTCCTTTCAGTTCATCGAGAATATCAATCAAGGAGAGTGATGCATTTTGTTGGACAGCATTCCACTTGAATAATAGCCTGGAGGGTAAAAAGTCGAAGGCACATGTAGCCTTAATTCTGAGACCTTTCGGAATTTGCCTCTCGTTAATCCAGCGAGTGTAAGTTTTTATGTGAAATTTATCATTTCTTTGGCTACATGTTTGCGGGATTGATGGAAAGGGTGAGATTTGTTGCGTGTGCTATTCGTAGTGCGTGGTGGTCATTTCTGTTTGGTTTTGGCAGACCTCCGGGCCAAAACATTCAGGTGGTGCCTTTTACGCTTTATGTTCTTGTCGAGTCCTGCACGCATTTCTGTCTCTTTATCAGTCTGCTTATTAGTGTATGCAGCAGTTTGCAGGAAGGCTTCGCGGGTGGTTCTTCGCTTCCGTATTAGCGAGTGTTGTTCAGATGGTGTTGGTTCCGCCGTCCACCGTCTGACTAGATGCTTCTTTGATTCTAGCTTTGCTGAAGCGTGTGTGCGAGCTGGTGTTGAAGATTTTAGGCGTGTGTTTCTGTGTTGTAACTAACTGGGACGCAGGCTTTACTGGTGTTGTTCGTTGCGTTCCTTAGCCGTTTCGGTGGTGTTCGTTGAGTTCCTGGGCCTTGTTGTGCCATTACCACAAGCCCGGATTCCGAATCTGCAAGATGCAGAATCTATCCTGCGAGCGCCCTAATTCTCCCTTCACAAGTCAAGATGCTGAGCCGTCAGGCAGCGGTGTCCTGCTGCGGGAGAAGCCTCGGCGAGCCGCATGTTTGGACGTGTCAGCGTGTGCCAGACAGCCCGGCGCCGCACCTCCCTTTGCCTGGAGGTCACCGCGCGCGCGAACTTTGAACCGGGTGGCCAGCGCGGTCGCTGGTTGGACCCCTCGGACGACCGTCGTGTGCTGACTTTGTATTGGGCCGTTTGAGTGACAATGGTTCCTCGGGGATTATAAAAGCAGCGACGCGCCACCTGAAAAACAGGATCCGCCGACCCACCGGGAGACAGTGTCGCTCCCGACTGGGGTGAGATGTGTCACGCGTTTTCGCCGGACGTCGCCGTGCGAGAACAGTCGCGTTTGTTGTGAGCCCTCGGCCCCAGTGCCGACCCGTTCATGTCCTGTATGATAACCTGTATATAATGTATAAAGTCCCTTTTGTTATTCTCATCGACGCCAGGCTCGGAGTCTTCGCTACCAACGCTCTGTCACGAAACGGGTGACGAGCGCTACGGGACCACAAAGCCGTAATCGTGGTGCAGCGGTGCAAGTTCATAACACTGGTGGCAGCGGTGGGGTGTCGTAACACTGGATGGCAGCTACGGGATTGACCGGCATCAGCTACCTCGGCGCGGTGAGTGCCTGAAGTTTACCTCAAACACCAGACTTTCTCTGACACAGGTTATAGTAGCTTAGGGAAGGATTTGGTGTTGCATTGTGATAACCTTGAGTGTTTCAAGCCTAGTAAGAGTGTTTTGGAAACCAGGGGATGCTGAGGGGGTAAACAGGGCAGTGTGTGAAATACTTGCATATGTCTTACTAGTAGCATTATAGTAGCGTACGGCAGGTATATTCAAAAAGGGTAAACAGCAGGAGGACAGTGTGAACGATGGAGAAGTACAAGGTGAAGGAACTTCTCGAAATTTGTGAGGAGTTGGGCATTGAGTTGGGCTCAACCAAAAGAAAGAATGCGATCCTTGAGGTCATGAGGACTGGGGACGTAACGGCTGAGGAAGCCGCAGAGGCCTGGGCGGATATCAATGAACGTCGGGAAAGGGAGGAGAAGGAACGTTGCGAGCAGGAAAGGAAAGAAAACGAACGTCGGGAAAGGGAGGAAAGGAGAGAAAAGGAACGCCGCGAGGAGGAAAAGGAGGAAAGGAGAGAGAGGGAACGACGCGAGCACGAGCTTAAAATGAAAGAGTTGGAGACCCGAAATAACTCGCCGGCGCCTAGTCTCACTTTTAACGTTCCAAGAATACGCGATCAACTTCCACCCTTTGTCGTCGGAGAGGATATGGCCAAATACCTCGTGAAATTTGAGCACGTGTGTGAACGGAATAGCATTGAGCGATCCCTTTGGGCACAGAATCTGTTAGCGTTGCTTCCTGGGGAGGCATCAGACGTAATCACTTGCTTATCAAAAGAGGCGTTTGAGAGCTACAGTGATGTTAAGGAAGCGCTACTGCGGAAGTACAAATTGTCGCCCGAAGCTTTGCGGCAGAGGTTCCGGTATGCAAAAAAGGGTAAGGAGTCGAATGTTGACTTCGCGTTTCGTCTAAAAGCCGACTTGGTGGAATGGCTGAAGGGCGAAGAGGTTTACGACGACCGCGACAAAATTGTCGAATGCATCGCGTTGGAGCAGTTCTACCGTTGCATTGATGAGGATGTCCGGCTCTGGCTGCAAGATAGGCTAAAGGATGTTAAGCTAAACAAGGCAGCAGAGTTAGCGGAAGAGTATTACACACGCCGCAGCTTGCACAGCAACGCAGTGCGCGTAGAAAAAGCAGATAGGAGAGATGGGTTTTCCGGGAGGTCCGACGAACGGAAGCAAATCACGCGTCGCGAGTTTCGGGACGACGAATCCCTTACCAAAGAAACTGTAAGGGAAGGACAGAATGCATCTCAGAATGATGACGATGGTCCGAAACAGCGAAACGAAATGACGCGTTCTTTTGAAAAACGGAAACCGTTAACCTGCTACAATTGCAAAAAGCAAGGGCACATCGCTGCAAGCTGCCCAGAGAGAATTGCTTTTGCAACGATACAGGAAACTCACAAAAACATACGTCTATTGGAGCCCTATGTGCAGGAAATTAAGGTAAACGGCAAGAAGTGCCGAGCACTGCGGGACTCTGCAGCAACTATGGACGTTGTTCACCCGTCTTTCGTCTCCTTGAGTGATTTTACGGGAGAGTGCGTTAGGATACGGCAAGTGGCCGAGAAGGAGAGTGTCTGTTTACCGATCGCAACGGTTATCATTGAAGGAGAGTTTGGAAAACTTAACACCGAAGCCGCTGTGTCAGCCGCCCTCCCGGAGCAATTTTCCTACCTCTTCTCAAATAGCTCGGAGCAGCTGCTGAGGGATCAGGGCAAATCATTCTTTGCCGACGTGGCGTACATGGCCCCCACGCGATCCAAAGCGCGCCCGCTGTCGAAGGAACTTGACTTAGCGTCGGTGAGCGAAAGGCGGTGCGGCACACGGACCGATCACGGTAACTTGAGTGGCGAGCAGTCACGGTAGAGGCAGAGCTCGGAGGCTGGCCTAGACGAGCGGGTCCTGGAAGTGAGTGGGAGTGACGCGTGCAGTGCTAGCCGCGATATGGACTCGACGCCGCAATTAGGCGACGCGGGCTCCACACTCGCTCCGGTTTCCGCCAGCCGGCAGGAGCAGGCTGCAGTTGAAAGAGAAAGTCTGATTCGCGAGCAACAGGAAGGCTGTTCATTAGCCGATCTGAGGAAGAGCGTCAAACGGGGAGTGAAAAAAAGAGGGTTTCATTTGGCAAGGAATCTGGCTTATTGTACCGCCGCTACACGGATAAGCAGGGTCGCAAATATAAGCAGCTTCGGATTCCGCGAAAGTATCGCCGGGAAAAATGAATGACCTCATTTGCTTCCTCAGAAGTATGTTTTCGGTCCAAGCGATTTCAAGGGGACCATTCTATTTGTAATTATTATTGCTGATTAATAATTGTTCATGATATTTTGTGTGTTGTTGATTTGAAAACTGATTGTTTGAGCCTTGTGTGCTAGATCGTACACCTGCCTCTTGTTGCAGCGGGAGCAAAAAGAGGGATAGCGATTTAGTTAGGTTGATTTGGATTATGGCCTTGTCTGGTGTTTGACGGGAGACAGAGGGCACTTGTTCGTGTTGGGTGTTGCCTTTTGCCGGTCGGTTTTGCAAGCTGCAGAACGACCAAGCGGGACCAGTGGCGAGAAGCAAGGTCTTAGGAACGACCCGAGCGGAGCTGGTCAAGGTGCCTTGGCGACGACGCGGTGAGCAGAGCTCCTGTCCTGGCGAGTCGGACCTGGGCACGTGAAGTTACCTGGCGTCCCGACACTGGACGTGAACTTGGACGAGCCTGACGAACGTGCGCGCCTGGCATCCGAGCCACGTGGAGGCAGCTCGTCTTCCCGGCGCCTTATCTGAGGGCGGGGATGCTGTTGTGCCATTACCACAAGCCCGGATTCCGAATCTGCAAGATGCAGAATCTATCCTGCGAGCGCCCTAATTCTCCCTTCACAAGTCAAGATGCTGAGCCGTCAGGCAGCGGTGTCCTGCTGCGGGAGAAGCCTCGGCGAGCCGCATGTTTGGACGTGTCAGCGTGTGCCAGACAGCCCGGCGCCGCACCTCCCTTTGCCTGGAGGTCACCGCGCGCGCGAACTTTGAACCGGGTGGCCAGCGCGGTCGCTGGTTGGACCCCTCGGACGACCGTCGTGTGCTGACTTTGTATTGGGCCGTTTGAGTGACAATGGTTCCTCGGGGATTATAAAAGCAGCGACGCGCCACCTGAAAAACAGGATCCGCCGACCCACCGGCAGACAGTGTCGCTCCCGACTGGGGTGAGATGTGTCACGCGTTTTCGCCGGACGTCGCCGTGCGAGAACAGTCGCGTTTGTTGTGAGCCCTCGGCCCCAGTGCCGACCCGTTCATGTCCTGTATGATAACCTGTATATAATGTATAAAGTCCCTTTTGTTATTCTCATCGACGCCAGGCTCGGAGTCTTCGCTACCAACGCTCTGTCACGAAACGGGTGACGAGCGCTACGGGACCACAAAGCCGTAATCGTGGTGCAGCGGTGCAAGTTCGTAACACTGGTGGCACCGGTTGGGTGTCGTAACACTGGTGGCACCGGTTGGGTGTCGTAACAGCCTGTACTTGATGTTATCAGCAATTACCTTGACGCCATAAAAATTGGGGCGTATTCCGTCCCGGTCCTGTTGTATTTCAGTGAAGTGGATGGTATCGACGTTTTCTTGTTGGTTTCCAAAGTCCAGAAGAAAATCATTGAGCTTACGTGTCCCTAGTGCGTTAGCTAGGAAAGTCTCTGATTGTTCAATAAGTGGCCTGTGATTTTTTGCGATCCTGGGAAGTACTGTTATCACGGTGATTTCTGCATTTGGTTTCTTGGTGTGAAAATTGTTTACGAGCACTTCACGGCCTTAATTCTGTTGTCACCGATGTCGTGGTTAAGGTCATTAGTCCCGCAGTGAATGATGAAATGTCTGGTCTGCTGTGGTGCCGCGGCAATGAGATCTAGCATGGTATGTGTTGTGGCAGCAATCTTAAAGGTAATATGTGGTGAGTGTTGGCCTGGCGGGAAGTGTTTCTGAATGTACTTGTGCTGACTGTCTCCAATTAGCGCTACCTGTGACAAGAAAAGCAGAGGGCGGCTGTTCCGTCGGTAGAAATCCAGGGAAAACATGGCAAACACGGGAGATGGAAGTTCAAGACGATGAGCGAAATGAGAACAAAGTAAAAGCGGGAGCCAACGCTTCGACAAGTTGACTTGTCTTTTTCAAGGCGACATATTCTTTCCTTGGCACAGTATATATGGGTACGGTCCTTCTAAAAGGGAGAGCCGGTAATGCGTGTGGTTCCGGCAACGAAAGGAGGTGTGTTAGCGGCGAGGGTGTAGAATTGAGAATAAAGGAGTGCTGCGCACAAGGCTGGGGACACGGCCGCGTCAGCCGGCGTGTCAACGGCCTTGTGCACAGCACCCCTCTATTATCTGCTTTGCTGGAGGTCATGGGTAATGGAAAGAGATAATAAAAGGAGCGGCAGAAAACGGTGCTCGAGAAAAAAATACCTTAAACGGAATAAATACATAAATGAAAGAAAAAGAGGAAAGAAATGGAGCGCAAAAACCACTAATTAACTAAACGAAGTGTTCTTGCCTATAGATTGAAATTTAGCATATCGAATGGATTCTAAAGCTCCCTTTGTAATGTTTAAGCATATTAGCTGCAATGTCTTGAACTTACAGATAAGGTATGATTCTCTGCATTTTCGCTCCGCTCAGAACGGCTATTTCACTGCAAGATGTGGAGTTTAGGTTCATCAAAGTTATAACCTGGTTGGTTGAAATGCTCGGCGACGGATGTGGGAAACCTTTTAACTGTGTCCGCACGATGTCCATTTCATCTGACGGTTATTGATTGTCCCGTTTAACCGAGATATTGTTTATTATAGAAGGAACACCCAAGCATATAAATCACATCCGAACTTGTACAAGTGAAGCTAGATTTGACTTCGTGTGTATAGCTATTTGCGGTGCTTTTAATTTTAATGTCACTTTGAAGGTGCCTGCAGTTGCACGTGCGGCGACAACATGCTTTTATTAAGGGGGAATGATGTTGGCTGTCTTCTGCTTGCACTAACATGTCTTTAAAGTTTCTGTTGCGGCGATAGGTAACTCTTGGTACATCCGGAAACGCGTTTCTCAGACGCTCGCTACTTGATAATATTGGGTGGTATTTTTATGGGATGCTGTTTATGTTTGGGATGGCATTAAAATATTTTGAAACGGTCAAGAAAATACAGAGAATCATAGCTGATCCACAAGTTCAAAACATTGCAACCAATCGGCATAAAGGTTTCAAAGGGAGCCTTAGAACGTATTAGTTATGCTAAATGTCAAGCTTTAGGCAGCAGCATTTAATTTAGTTGCTTAGTGTTTTCCCCTCCTTTTCTTTGGTTTTTTTCTTGTATTTATATATTTATTCTATGTCAGTATTTTTTTTTCACAAGCAGCATTTTCTGCCGCACTTTTTATTATCTCTTTCAGAGACACCGTAGCCCATGACTTCCAGCGAAGCAAATAACAGAAGGGTGTTGTGCACATGACCATTGACACGCTGGATGATACACCAACATGGCACCGGCCTTGTGCACAGTACTCATTTACCCTCAATTTCACACCCTCGCCGCTAACACACCTTCGGTCGTTGCCGCCACGACCGGCCTTACCCCCTCTATCCTTTAGAATAACCCTGCCTGTATTGTCATGTGGTAGTGACGGTGAAGAAAGCAGCGAAACGGTGAGTGAGAAAACTAGCATTTTATAGGGCTAACCTGTGCCTAAAAAACAGGCTACACTCAAGGAACAACGACAGTGGCGAACACCAGTCGGCGATCGTCGAAAATCTCATCTGCAGGTAAAGTGCATCGGCTTTATACACGAGTAATCGAAGCTTCCAGAGTAAGCAGTGTTGCTCGCGTGTCTTCAAAAAAGTTCGACAGAATTTGCGTAGCTCATGCAATCAGATTAAGCAAGCTTCGGTGACAACAGAACCATCGATAACTTTCGAGAAACTTCCGATACAGGCGGGTGCGTCCAGCGCTGAACGATAACCTTTGTTAGATGGCGAAAAACGTTCACTTGAAAAGGATAACCAAGTATACGTGTCAATGCTTCCCTCTCAAAAAGCATCGTCCTGATGCTACTAACATAACAGGAGAGCGAAACACGAAAGGACACTTATTAAATAATAGGAAGAAAACAACAAGGAAACAAAGTCCACAGTAACATAGCCCCCCTCCCCCCCCAAAAAAAAAGAAGAAAGCCCGAAGTTCAGCTATGCAGAGTTTGTTAGCGCTGGTACAACAGCCTAAATCGAAAGACGTGGACTATTTCAGGTCGTGAGTGGCGGTACTGTGACAGCTAAATGCCGTCAGGCACGACCTCATAGTGCAGTGTGCCAATGTGTCGATGATCTTGTAGGGTCTGAAGTAGCGGCTCAAAAGCTTCTCGCTAAGTCCTCGTCGCCGTATTGGGGTCCAAACGCAAACACGGTCGCAGGACTGAACCTCGATGTAGCGTCGTCGATGGTTGTAGTGTCGGCTGTCGGTCCTCTGCTGGTTCTTGATCCGCAGACGGGCGACCTATCAGGCTTGTTCGGCACGCTGGAGAAAGGTGGTGACGTCAAGATTCTCTGCGTTGGTGACGTGCGACAGCATGGCGTCGAGGGTCGTTGTCGGGTACCTGCCGTAAGCCATCTAGAATGGCGTGATCTGTGTTGTTTTTTGCACCGCCATGTTGTAAGTAAGCGAAGGTAACGGACTGCAGGACGGCATCCCAGCTATTGTTTTCGAGGTCGACATACATTGCTAGCATGTAGGCGAGGGTCTCATTCAGGCGCTTCTTAAGAACATTCGTCTGCGGGTGGTGAGCAGTCGTCCTCCGGTGGCTTATCTGGCTGTATTGCAGAATGGCTTGGGTGGTCTCCACCGTAAAGGCTGTTCCTCGTTCAGTGATGAGGACTTCAGGGGCACCGTTTCATTGCAGGATATTTTCAACGAAAAACTTCGCCACTTCGGCAGCACAATTTTTCCGCAAAGCTTTCGTTTCAGCGAGGCAGGAGCCAGTCCGTTGCCACGACGATCCACGTATTTCTGAATGTTGCCGTCGTAAAGGGTCCCATCAATTTTTTTATTTAGCAATACTGTAAGCCTTGTTACAGGCTCATACAGGAGTGGCTCACAATCAAAACAACAATACATTGTTGGTCAAAACAGAAGAAAGCAATGAAATACGCTAATTATTAAATTCAAATTATTAAAAATACATCCCAATCTGCTGAAATGGTAGGCAAGGAGCCTCGATCACCTGTAGTAATCCTGCTGGCTTTGTAGGTGGTGTCTTGCGTCGCTGACAGTCTCCGCAAATCTTGATGTATCGAGCGACATTGGCGGTCAGGCGCGGCCTATAATACCTTTCCTGCATCCTCTATCGCGTCCAGGAGAATCCGAGGTGCCCAGTGGTCGGATCGTCATGTAGGGCGTGCAGTACTTCTGGACACAACGCTGAGGTTACAACAAGAAGATATTTGGTGCGGACTGGTGAGAATTTCTTCTTCCCGGGTAGGTTGGTTTGAAGCAAGAACGAAGACAATCCTCGCCCTAATGCCCTAGGGACAACGTCGGTGTTACCTTCCAAATACTCGACGAGGCTTTATAGTTCCGGGTCTGCTCGTGGCTGTTCAGCGAAGTCTTCCGCGCTTATTATTCCAAGGAACGCGTCGTCATCCTCATCGTCTTGCGGCGCAGGGTAAGTGGTGTGCGTGATAGGTAATCGGCATAAGAGTGTCTTCGTGCGGAGTGGTAGATTACAGTGATGCCAAATTCTTGCAGTCTGAGGCCCCACTGCGCCAGCCTTCATCAAGAGTCCGTTAAATTCGCTAGGCAACACAAGGCGGGATGGATGCTGATGACTTTGAACGGGCTGCCATATAGGTAAAGGCAGAATTTAGCTGCAGCGCAAATGATGGCGAGGTATTCCTTTTCTACCGTAGAATAATTGTCTTCGGCTTCTGACAGGGACCGGCTAGCGTAAGCTATCACCCGTTCTAGTCCGTCTTTCCTAAGGACTAGGACGGCACTGAGGCCAAGGCTACTGATGTCATTGTGGATTTCTTTATTGGCGTCCTCGTCGAAGTGCGCAAATAGCGTTGGCTACTACATGTGTCGTTTCAGTTCTTGAAAGCCGTCGGCATGCGGCGTTTCCCACTTGATCTCGACATCACATTTAATTTGATACGTCAGTGGCTCAGCGATGCGGGAATATTCCTTGACAAAACGGCTGTAGTACGCACACTTGCCAAGGAATATACGCACTGCCTTGTTGTCGATGGGCGACTGGAACTTTGCGATATCAACTGTCTTCTGCGGGTCTGGGCGCACTCTAGATTTGCTGATGACGTGGCCCAGGAAAAGAATCACATCACCAGCGAAGCGGAACTTTTCCGGCTTCACAGTGAGTCCTGATGACTTGATGGCCTCTAGTACTGTCGCAAGCAGCCTAAGGTGAACGTTGAAATTTCCCGGGAATACGACGACGTCATCCAAGTAAGAGAGGTCTGTCACTTCACCCCTGCTAATACCGGGTCCATCACGCTATAGAACGTTGCAGGCGTCAAGCGCAGTCAGAATTGCATGACCTTGAACTCGTAAAGGACATCTAACGTGATGAAGACGGTCTTTTCACGATCGCTTCCGTCGACTTCTGTTTCCCAGTAGGCCGTCATGGGAACCATCGACGAGAGGTACTTAGCGTTGCAGAGCCGAATCAATGCGTTGTCTATCCGTGGCACGGGGTATACTTCCTTCTTCGCGATCTTGATCAGTCGACGATAATCGACGCAGAAACGTAGGGTTCCTCCCTTTTTCTTCACCAAGACTACAGGAGATGCCCACGGGCTTTTTGACGGCTGGATGATGCCGTCGCGCAGCATTTGAACTTGTCACCTTATAGCTTCACATTGTTGAGTCTAAACTCGGTAAGGGCTCTGCCGTAGTGGTCGAGCAGAATCTTCGGTTATTGTGCGATGCCTTGCAACTGGTCTTCGTCGAATCCTCGATGACGTCGAAAAGCAGTCGTTGTGTAGTCAGAGAAGTTTTTCTGAGCTGTTGCTGCTTACTCATGATGAGACTTGGATTCATGTGGACGTCTGGTTCGGAAACTATGGTCGTGAAGTTAAATGTGGCAGAAGACCAGAGGACAAACGCATTGCTGGCTTCCGCAATTTCCACAATGTATGCGATCGTCGTGCCCCTGTTGATGTGATGAGCCTCCAAGCTGAAGTTTGTCAGTATCACTTTCGCTTTTCCTCCGTGAAGCCAAGCGATCTCGTGCAACGGAAATTTCACGGTCTTGCAGTAGACGTCGGTCGCCCTCGAAGATGCCTTCTAGGTCTGCGGGTGTTCCGCTGCCGACGAAAATGACAATACTGCAGCGAGGCAGGATATTCACTTGGTCCCCATGTACACTCAAGGCATGATGACTAAGAGCGCTCTACAGCGGTATTGCTTGTTTTTCGGATAGCGGTATTGACTTTGACCTCAGGTTCATGATTGCGCCGTGTTGGTTCAGAAAGTCCATGCCAAGAATTACGTCTCGTGAGTACTGTTGGAGGATAACGGAGGTGGCAAGCTAGGTTCGGTCATGAACTGTAATTCTTGCGGTGCAGATTCCAATCGGCCTTATTAGGTGCCCTCCAGCGCTCCGAATTGGGGGGCCCCTTCCCATACAGCCTTAAGTATCTTCAACTTGGCGGCGAAGGGTCCACTCATGACAGAGAAGCCAGCTCCTTTGTCTACTAATGCGGTGACTGCATGGCCATCGGGAAGCACGTGGAGGTCAGTGGTTCTTTGTATTGCATTGCAGTTAGGTCTCGGCGGTGGATCACGGGTGTGGCGTGTTCCCACGTGGCTGGAACGTCGCGTCGTCAGGTCTTCTTTTGTCGACGTATACTTTGTTTCCAGGCTTCGTCCGGATGGCGGCGTCTTGTTGACATATTGTCGAGGTCGTCTTTTGCACGTCTTCATCAGCGGCGGAGGATCTTCGTCAGTTTGATGAACAGCGACCGCACCTGCATCGGTTGCTGCTTTTAGTTTTCCGGATATGGGCTGACGCACCGGCCCCTGGCTGGGCCAGTGTATGGTCGGCGCTACATCGACAGGTGGCGGTCTTGTGACGGCGAACGGGACGGTCCTTGAGGGCTCCACTGAGTAGCTGCGAGGTAGTCGGCGATATCGCGAGGGCGTTCACTTTGCTTTGGGCGCGGAGCGTTGACGACAAACTCCCGTAGTCCAATTTCGTTGCATGAGCAGGAGCGCTAGGCATATACAGCTTCCCCGCATTGGTAGCAGAGCGCGCGGTGGTCCGGTGCGCACCAAGTGTCCGTTTTCCTCGGGTAGCTGCGCTGGGCAACGGACGAGCGTTCTGGCGGCAGCGGTTGTGGACGGCAGAGTTGCGACACTACGGGGCCCCGGCGTGGTCGCGGAAGAGGACTTTGACTGCGGACGATGGCGGTGTAGTTCATTGCTTCCGGCTGGAGTAGCGCTTCTGCTGGAACTTCTGGCACTTCTAGTGATGGCTAAAGCTCTTCTATTACTATGTCCGCTGTTGAGGCCACCTGGAGCTGCGACCATGGGCACAACATCTGCAGCTCTTCCCGTACGACCATTCTTATCGTGTCGCTTAAGTCATCGGCACCTAGCGCTTGAGCTACGGGGCAGTTTGTAGTGAACGCATGGCACTTGTATTGCCTGGTGCGCATTTCAAGCGTCTTCTCTATCGTTGTGGCCTCCGAAACAAATTCAGCAACAGTCTTGGGCGGATTGTGTATCAAACCGGCGAATAGTTGTTCTCTGACACCCCGCATCAAGAACCGAACTTTCTTTTCTTCAAACATGTCGGGGTCAGCGTGGTGGAAGAGGCGAGTCATTTCCTCCCCAAAGATTGCGATGTGCTCCTTTGGCAGTGGCATGCGGGTTTCCAGTACAGATTGGGCTCAGTGATTGCGCAGGACTCTCGTGAAGGTCTGCAGTAGGCCGTTGCGTAACAGGTCCCATGTGGTCAGTGTCTATTCCCTGTTTTCAAACCACGTCCTGGCGGCGTCTTCTAAGGCGAAATACACATGCTGCAGCATGTCGTCGGAGTGCAAGTTGTTGAAAGCAGCGACCCTTTCGTGTGTTTTCAGCCAGTTTTCCGGGTCCTCAAATGATGATCCGCGGAAGGTCGTTGGCTCCATAGGCTGTTGCAGAACCATCGGGGACGCTGCGGCTGCGATTGGGGCTGTCTTGGCCCCAATCTTCTTGGCCGTCTCATGAAGAAGTCTGTGCTTCGGGGTTAGCTGTTGTAGCCGATGGCTTGTTCGATGGCCCGGGACGATGTTGGTGTTGTCTTTGTTGTCCGGGCTTGGAACACGGCTTATCGGGAGCATCCAGTACATGAACGCAAAGCACCTCCACCAGATCTCACGCGATAATGACGGTGAGGAAAACAGCGAAACTTCGAGTGACAAAACTAGCATTTTATAGGGCGAACTGACGTCCTCAAAAATAGGCTATACTCAAGGAACAACGAGAGTGGTGAACACAGTCAGCGATCGTCGAAAATCTTATCTGCCGCTCAAGCGCCTCGGTTTTTATACAGGAGTCATCAATGATTTCAGAGCAATCGGTGTTGCCCGCGTGTTTTCGAGAAAGTGCTACAAAATTTGTGTAGTACATGCAATCAGATTCCCTATTCCCAACCACGGAAAGCCCCAAACCAATATCGCACATATGCACCCAGTAGCGCTAAGCTCTACGTTAGGCAAGCAGATGGAGTGTATGCTCGCGACACGTCTTACGTGGTGGCTCGAGCGATACTCCTGGTATCATCCTGGGAAAATCAGGTACCGTGCTCGTCCGGGCGCCGAGGATGGCCTTGCGTACCTTTCTTCTATGGTTCTCATCGGAGGCCGCTCTCGAAGAATTCGCATCATTCTATCAGTGGTCATTCATAGAGCGTATAACCGTGTGAGTCACGAAGCAATTGTCGGAATTCTCCATTGACTTCAGTTCCCTAGCCGTGCCGGCACATTCATCGAAGCCTTCCTGTGCTCTCGCATCTTCTCCATTCGCCTGGCTGGCGAAGCAGCAGGTCGGTTCATCGCACATCGGGGTGTCCCACAAGGATCTGTGACAAGTCCATTTCCACATTGGCCTCCTTCAACTGGCTTGGAAGCTAGAGACGGTACGTAACGCACAGTACATAGTCTGTGCAGATGACAGCACTGCTTGGTCAGTTCATCCTAGAATCTGCCACCGAGTGCGAGCGCTCCAAGGGGCCCTAAACGTGACGCACAACTAGTGCGCTCAGATAGAGCTTAAAATTTCCAAGCACGAGACGATGTACGTGTCAGTAGCGAAAAAGTATGGTAACCGTCTACTCGCACTCCGGCCTCTTCAGTTAATTCTGGATCAGCAGCCACTACATAAGGCTTCAGCTCTCCGTGTACTCGGCCTTGAAATGGATCTCTCTGGATCCGGGGACCATGGGTCAAGAATGCAAAGCAACAGGCTACAGAAATGATACAGTTAATATGTCAGATTGCGAAGAAATATGGTGGAGCAGCACCAACATGCCTCCATTCTTGTCTGTTCTGTACTGCAACCATGACTCCTACAGAGAGCCCAGTTTCATCATCTCACGAAGGCAGAATAGGCTCACCTTGAGGCCTATAATCGCCAAGCAGTACGGGCCATAACGGGACTATGACGTCTCACTCCGTTGCTAACCACACAGGCCGAGTCCCAACTCCACACTATCGACGAACTCGCGCATCAACGTCGATGCACGCGCGCCCTAAAGCCATCAAATTTCTGCCCGGCTGCTTCACTGGCCCGGTACATGGGTCATAAAATTGACACTCCAGCTTCCACGAGACCCCATGTAGCTCGGTGGAACAGGGTACAATTAAGCGACAATAAGCCTATTGGTCGTTTGCATTGCCCGGTTGCTCGCCAGGCGAATGCCCAAGTTTGCCGCCTTCACCACGCCGATGATAATCAAGACGATGCGACTCTTGTAGCATACACTGATGCCAATGTTAATGGCACCATGATTCACAAAGCTCTCGTGTGTCCATTGATACCAGAGGCAGGCCAGACGTGCTCATATGTTGCCGATCCTGCAGCCCCGGCCTATCTTGCCGAGCTTGCCACCTTACGAGATGGCTTCGCCGCGTTGCTCTTTCTGTTCAAGCTGCTCATTGTTCACAGCTCATCATTCGCACAGTCTTGACTCAAGCAATCCACGACATACGTAGGGCATCTCAGTACACTCTACGCTCAGATAGTGTTCATCTTCTTGCTGCCACTACGAATACGCGTACAGTAGGTGCCTCGAGCAGCCCTGCCGGCTCTCCTTGAAACAGATTTCACAATGCACCCACAGATTACAACGTACACACTTCCGCATTTTCCTGAAGACGCCTGTGGACGATAGATCAGGGAAAAGAAAGACATCCGATGTGCCACACCAGCTCTTATGTCTCCGTGTGGGTCCGACATCCCTGGTGGGTTAAAGGGAAACTGAAGAGTCTGTCGAATTCAATAAGATGCTCCTATATGGATGCGGTAACCTTATAAACGATGCAGGTAAAATTTTGGGGTTTTTTTCACGTAGGAGCGACGTATTCGCCGGATAAAATTGCACTGTCTCTCCGTCCCCCGTCGAGCGCCGCGTCTTACTGCTGACGCTGACGATGCGAGCGGAGACCGGAAATCGCGGTGTGGTGACGTCAACACTGGTGTTCCATTCCTTCGCAGTCTCTGCGACCATGCCTGACTGCGCCTGTTTCTGCGTGCGGGCCGTCATATTCTGCTTCGCTCGACCCTGCAATCCTTTGTTTGGCTGTACGTATAGGGGTAGTTGACGTGTGCAGCATCAATTGAAGTGGTGGGCCGATCATGTCGGTGTTCTGTGCAGCCTACGGTTGCAAGAACACCAGCGGCCGCGATGATGTTCCAATGTTTCATTACTTCCCGCAACACAAGAAGCTTTCAGCTAAGTGGGAGGCTGCTGTGAATCGAAAGAATTTCAAGCATTCAGGAACAACAATACTGTGCTCTAACCATTTTCGTGACGACGATTGCTACCAGAGTTTCTCAATAATGCGTGAATGAGTGAGAGTACTACTCGCTACTAGCAGGCTTTCTAAACGCAGCGCGAAAAGGTCGGGCCAACGAACACATAAAGATGGGACGGGTGCGGGCGGATGGATGGTAACTGGTCTTCGAAGACCTTATGAATAGATACACGAACTCGTCCAAACCTGCATTTTGATTTACTGCTAGCTCCTTCCTGTTAGCACGCCGAACGGAAGGTGCATGTTTATCACCCACCCTTGACGCAGGTTTGGTCGCAAACCGTCGTTAATTTTCTATTCGCACGTGTGTTGTGACACAGCCTACATGCAGCTACCATAACCCAGTGCAAGTGTAAAATTTGCAAGTGTTTGAAAGCCAGCGCACGCCAGGACGCTGCGCTCCCGCTTCTCTCGCATACAGAGAGAAACCGGCCGTCTCACGTAGCCAACGCAATTCACCGCCTTTACGGCTCCCGTTACCAGTAGCATGCGGATGGCGCGCTGATGAAGGTCACTACACGTGCTGCAAGAGCCGGAAAACTTTTCCCGCATCTAAGCCATATGTGTAGATAGCCGACCACTTTGAGGTAGCTCACAAATGCCGACGATCGCATTCCCGCTTACGTTCCACGAGGAGGCATGTAGGAACATAACAGTACAGTTGTTTGCCCGGAAACGAACTCACTAGATCGCTGAATCCAGCTTTGCAAAAAGCATAGCTATACTGTGTAGAAAATTATGCATCAGCCAAAGGAGTCGGTGCGTGAACATGAGACTTTTGTAACAGAAAATATCACTGGGTGGAAACGTCTATTCTTGCGCTTAAGGGCATTGTACACAATGTTGATGCTTGCCGCTTTTCAATGACGCTACAGTTATTTCTTACCATTAGGAGAGCCGATCAGGGAAATATCAGAATCTTTCAAATTAACAAAAGGAAAGAGTGCTGTATCAGCCAAGCATCTCTTCTACTGAGCCATCGTGAGCTCTTTTTGTAAAAGAGCACTAGAATAAACGTGTTGATAACACAAAATAAATGCGATAGAGTTGCAACCATTAGAATAAACTGTGTTAGTCATTTTGCCTGTCTTTGACGCCCGAGTCTGCGTGGGTGTCAAATATTCAGTGTCTGTTTTGGAACAAAGTAGTTGGGATTGCAGTGAGTTGTCGTGCTGCCCTGTGCTTTGTCCTTTCAAGTGCTCTGCTTCGCCCACACGGTATGATAATTACAACGTGAGCGCTGCGTGAGAAGGTTCCACTGTGACGTCAGCGCTTATGTAACCAAATGCTGCTGAGCTTGAAATATCTGAAGTGATGCTGACAACACGTTTACCTACCGCTTCCAGTGGGACCTGGTGTGTGGCCGTGGTTACCATCGATCGGTCACGCAGAGCGTGGTTATGGCGGGCGCCCTCGTCGGTGTGTTACTCTTCGGCGAGATGTCCGACCGGTGAGACACTGCTACGGCGCTACCAAACTGGGCGTACTTGAAGGGCTCCTCACTACATTGAACATTGCGGTTATACGCGGGAAGTTGTTACGTGCCCTGTAGGGAGCATTGTGCCGCAAGAAGTTTTCAACTTGGCTCATCAATAGCCGAGATGGAAATATTTCAATGCCACGGACCCATGATTTCAGGAGGCGAGCGTCTCCGCGAACAAGAACACTCTCACAAACTATCAGAAAAGCAAAAAAAGACAATAACTTCAATGCCGTAGTATATATAGTTGGAAGTTTATCATAAGAGAATTAAAATATCTTTCCTATCACAAATGGTGGCGGCGGCCATGTATTTGGTGGGAAGTGCAATCTGCGTATTCTGGCATTACGCTGCATAATAATAACAGGATTAGCAGAGCCATTATACTTCGTGTCAAGAAGCGAACGGACAAAGAGGCTTGTGGATGGCATAGGCTCACTACTTCGTTGCTCTATCATGCCTACCTTTTCCTTTTCTCACTCATGTACATTTTTCTGCTTGGCGTTAAGTATCAGCTAAAGCAAAAGTACAAAAATTTCTTCCTTAGCCATTAAGTAGGCAGCACTGCGCCAAAAATAACTCCCGAATATAGTAAGATATTTTATGGCTGTTACAGCAGGAAATGTAACGTGTTTGTTTACGCAATATTATCCTACGAGTTGTTCCTACGAATTTGGGCTTTTCCTTAATGTGACGAAAGAAAAGATATTTACGTACATTGCGCATGAATTGGTCCCCCACCCTCCTAAATGAACTGCCTTGCCGGAATGCGCAACTCTCACTATAATAACTCGGCCTGTCTTTTTCGCCATGAAATTTCCGCTGAAAGCCTTGCCGGGGAGAACCAAGAGTTTTGCATATATGTCCGTCTTGTCGCAGAACAAAATGAAAAGACTCCTTCCTCTTAGGCGCCCAAGCCTCTATTACGGAATAAGTGTAAGACGCGATTAGATTAGGTATAGGTTTAGGTATAGGTATAGGTATAGGACGTCAGCCCTCACAACACATGATACAACAAATGTGAATGTGTGCGAAAGAATGAAGTCGAATATGGAGGCCATTTCCTTTTATGCAACAATGTCGTGGCATTTTTCACTCTTTTGCGCTCTTTGTGCTTCTGGGCCCATATCCACAAAATGATCTTACGCTAGAATTATTCATTACAGAAAATTCCAGGCAGTCCTGATGCTGGACATATCAGCGCGCGAGACCAGCCAGTGGTCAAAAGCACTCCCGAACTTTGTGAATATGTCCCCTGATTGCGTTATCCTGATTAGTAATTCCCCCTTGCCTATACAATATCTATGTGATAATATTCGGTAAATCGTGTTTCGCCTAAGGGTTATACTGTAACCCCTCTCCCGCTATATGGGGCCCTATAACGTAAAACTATTCCAATATGTTTCTATTCCAATCTCCTGACATCAAATTTGCGTAACCACCAACGCAAGCACCGGGCGGTCACCCGCAGGGTTGTCTGAACAGACCAATCAAACGCTCTCCTCGTTCATAGGAGGTCACTTTTGCTGGCTTGAAAAACGAATAACATTGCCTGCACTGAGCGGCTTGTCCTATCTAATTGGCTCACAAGAGGTGAGGAGAATGCTCAAGTGGAGAGGGATTCGATGGGGCCGAGCCACTGCACTGAAAGTCGATAACCGGATGAAGAGGGTGGTGCCGGCGTCTACTATTGGTCGGCTCTCCCTTTCTTAGCTTGCGGTGGCCGGTCGAAAATCGCAGCGGCGTGCAACGGAAGCTCAAGAATGACGCTAAAACTGACCCTCAGCAAAGAAGAGTTCGCAGAATGATGGGGTAAACGTGCCGAAAGTGCTCGAAAACGTTACAGGGCCACGCAAGAAGTATTATTATACGCAAATGCACCCATGCTCTCCGGCAGGTGCGAGTAGCCAGCGTCTGAGCGATCGGAGGCAGCCATCTTTTATTCCTTTCGGAACGGGGCAGCCTGCGGCTATTCCGAAGAAAATTCACTTTTGTTCGGCATATTAATGCATCTTTATCGCGTACACGTCACTTTGACGCAGTGACTTCTTGCGGTTTTGTGACGTCGCGTGACAGGCACGTGAAGTGGGTGCAGCCCGAAAACTTTTTACCAATAGCCGAGGGCTAATGGCGAAAAGGGGTCAAATCAGAAATAACTGGTTTTCTTTTTTCTGTCACATCATGCATAATCAGTGTGTACACATCATATCAGATGGGAAGGTATCGTGGTTTTCGTGACGTCGCGTGACAGACCGGTGAAGTGGGGATGGTCGAAAAAAGTTTTTGACCAATCGTGGAGAGCTGATAGCAGAATTGAATAGAAAAGTTTGGCATAGTTTTACGTTATAGCGCCCGTGCTCAGTATTATTTATGTAGCGTTTATTGTCGCAAAAGCAACCAAAGCTATGTTTAGCATTCAAATTTCAGCTGTAGAAATGATTCTTTGAGAGTTGACGTACGGATTTTAATTCACAGATTGCCAATAATTTGACCTGGCAGCGGACCAGCCATCGGTGATCAGAGTGTTGCTGTGACTGCGTAATTAATCGCCCACTAAATTTGTGCTCGTAGTAGATATCACGAACCTTACCTTTTTAATGTGTTCGATTGTTATTAACAATGTTGACTACCATAAAATTGGGCCATCAAACTTGACCATACTGCCATAGAAATATTCTACTGCATAATTACAGAGAGTGATGGGCGTGAACACGCTCCACCAGCACTCTGTGGAACGAAGGGCGTTCGCTGGTAAGCCGACAGGTATACCATAATATATTCTACAATGAGGTCGCCTCTAAAAGAAATCTTCAAAAATATAACTCACAACGTTTAAGCTGCTGGAATTCTAGACTGGAGGCCGTGGCTTTGGATGGACCATGAACATGCACTCCCATCTTCACCTTGCAGCCTGGGCCGCCGGCCGACGTTCTTCACGTGTGTGCTGATCATCACGGTGTTCGGGTCGCTGTCGTCGCTCGCGCCGGCTATCGGATGGTACAACGCGGGCCGCTTCATCGTCTCCATGGGCGTCGCCGGGTGCCAGGCCACCACCGTCTCTCTTCGTATGTGCCCCCGCTCCTTCCCGCAGGCTACTTCGCCCGGTCTCGCGCATCTGGTGAACACTAGGCCAGCACCTTGAAGAAGAGGCAGTGCACACAACGCAGAAAACAGAGCGGACAAAACAACCGCTGCATTAACGCCGCATACGTTTTATTGGAGCGTTTAGCGTGTCCGCTATTCCGGTCAACCCTGGCAGATTGGGCGTAGTGGCAGGGGTACAAACGTGTGTGGCCCGCACGCTGCAACCCCCTGGTTGCCGCAGAGCTCAACAAGACATTTTAAACAGCGCCAGAAAACACACGGACAAGGAAGAGCACAGGACCACTCCTGTGATCTTCCTTGTCCGTGCGTTTTTTGGCTCTGTTTAACATGCACAACCCACACCAACTAGCTCGCACAATGCTTCTAAGTCAACCAGAGAAACAGAGTTAATGCAGTTTTAGTTTCTCGTGTTAACAGTAATAGCGGACTTTGCGGAATATAGGGATCGAAATGTGCAAGCGCAGCACGTTAAACTACCCACAGCGTTTAGCGTACTCATGTACGCTATTTCTCAGATGCGTCCGCTAACGTGAAACTCTCTACTTTGCCGCCTTTGTGTGGTTTTCGTAGTGTACGTATAAACATGGTGGCTGTCCCCGCCGACAACTACTAACTGAATTGGGCTTTGCTTTTGTAGCATTCACTTCATTCTTAGCAAATGAGTGCATAAGCAGCTTTCGCTTAGTTTCAGACCAGAGTATTATGAATAACCTTGCGGATTTTTCGAGATCACTTGTCGTTGCAAATGTGTCGAGAATAGCGAGAGGAAGGATGGATTGATGGATAGATGGATGGTTGCTATGAGCGTCTGCTTTGGAATGGGGACATGGGTTGCACCACCAAGATATTATTATATTGCCTAATATCCTACCTATGTTCAAAAAAAGGAAACAAAATCCCACGGCGAATTCCCACAACCAAACTTCCTGAACTGCTTTTGTGAACTTTGTTATTGTACGCCTCCGTCGTTTGTTATTTCTCTACTTTTCTTCTACCAAACTTCCAATCGCCTCTTACTAATCTCCTATTGCGGACATGCTTACTTTCCCCCTGCTATCGCTGAATGCAAGGGCTTCAAGGAGGCCAGATATGCCTAAATAAACCACTGGGCACATGTCTTCACATTCTAATCAAACAAGCTCCACCGTTTCCCTAGCTTTACCGCACCAAGCGCATGCTTCTTCTTTCTTATATCTTGCTTTATAAGAGCTTGTTTTAAGGCATCCTGATCTCGCATCGAAAAGTAATAGGCTTCTGTTTGAGTTATCATAGATGGTTTCTTTCCTGCTTTAATTTTTCCTATTAAGTAGTTACTCATGGCACGTTTCTTTTTCCATTGCCGCCAGCCATGTCATTGTCTCGGCCTTTCTGTCTTTCCGCTTGACGTTATTTGTTGCCATATCGCTCACTATAGCGGTTGCATACTTGCTGGTAACCTTCCTAGTTCTTTTCCTCCACTGTGAATTGTTATTCCTGTACAAATATCTTAGCACTCTCCCAGCCCATTTACTTTCTTCCTCATTTCTCAATCGTTCGTTATACTCAATTTTACTCACAGCTTCCCTCACTTCAAAACTTGTCCTGGCCACATCACCCTGCACAGTCTTCGCGTGAGCGCCCAATGCGAGGCGTCCAACATCGTTAACATTAGTTTCACATCGAGTCCTGATTGTACCGCTCATTTCAAGCAAAGAACCGCCATTCCAGATGTAAGTCGTGGAATCATTACACCTTTACACAAACCCCGGAGCACTTCGAGCCTATTGTATCTCCATAGCACTCTGGTTTTCATTATGGCCGCATTTCTCTTCCTCTTTGCTGTTACTGTTTTTTTCCTGTGTTGCGATATATCTACTGCCTTCGTTTATCCATATACCAAGGTACTTATATTGTTTCCCGACAGATAGTTCCTGGCCCTGTATTGCCACTCTTTGATCACTGTTTTCATTGAATATCATAACACCTTATTCTTAACGCGGGCTTTCACACCTAAATTGTCGCCTTCCTGTTCACAAATATTAGCTAGACGTCGCAAATCCCATTGCTTGTTAGCTATCACCACAATGTTGTCTGCATCAAATAAACCTGGAGCTGCTGCTCTCCTACTGTACCCGCCTGTTTGTATAAGAGATTAAACCCGTTATTACTTCCTTCTAGCGGCCTCTCCATCTTCCCCATGTACATCATAAACAGCAGTGGGGATAACGGGCACCACTGCCTCAGTCCCTTGTTGATAGCAACTTTGTCATCGCTCCTCATCCCTTCCCATTCAACGCAAACGGTGCTTTCTAGGGTAAATCTCTCTCAAAATCAGTATACAATCGTCGCCTAAGCCTTCCGGAATATCCCATAAAATGTTGCAGTCTAGGTTGTCTTACGCTCTTGTAATGTCTAAAAACGCCACACATAACGGTCTCCGCTCGTCTCTGGATATTTCAATGCACTGAGCACGAAAAAATACGCTATCTTCCGAACACCTACTTATTCTGAAGCCATTTTGAAGTTCTCCCAAAATGCCATTATTCTCTTCCCATGCATGCAGCTTTAATTTCCTGCACTGCTAACCTGTATATTACTGATGTAATAGTCAACGGTCTATATGAGTGACTTCTATCTTTCTTCCCCGTACGTCCATAAATTAAAGTCGTTTTACTTTGTCGCCAACTCTCTGGTATTCGTCCATCTTTTAAAGCTTTTTCCACAGCTTTCAAGAGAGCTTGCCTAATTTTCGGTCATAGTTGATTAATATGCCTAACCGGAACATTGTCTAGCCCTGTGGCTGTGCGCTTAGGAACTTTTTCTTCGGCTTTCTGCAAGTTGGACTTCGTCAGCACCAGCTCCTTTTCCATCTGGTTCACTTTCATGCTCTTTGTTTCTTAAATACAACCCAGTCATTGGCTTGGAACAATTCGGCTTTCATTTTTCGGCTGTAATTTCATGTCTCGTCCCCTTCCATTTTGTTTCCATCTTCGTCTAGGATATGCTGATGCATTGTTCTAGACGTCCTGCATAATAAGATTATGCGGTTCTAAAATATTCTGGGTGCAGCCTTCTTTTTCTCACGTATTTCTGACAACCAACGTTGACTTTCGCTTTTTATCTGTGGGTAAATCAGTATTCGATCCATAGGTTTTTCCTCCCGGTATATTTACCGTTTTTTGACTATTTCATCCTTGGGAACTGCGCCTTCTTTGCGTACCTGTGTTCTCGAGATGCTTGCTGTTGCTCGGTGATCGCTTCTCGTATCTCCCTGCACCACCAGCTTTTCGGTTTCTTTCTTCCTTTCCAACAAGCATGTTGCTACTGTTCCCGTATTTCTCTCGTTATTACACTTAGAATCTCGCTTTATTCACGCTGTTTGCTTGGCCAATTGCAACATGTTCCTTGACACTTGTGACTATATTTATTTTTTCAGCGTTCAAATTTAGGGTGGCAATTTTTCACTCCTTGCTCTCTTTCCCAACTATATATCCCACTTTCAAGATGATGCATTATGGTCACTCCCTACGTTGCTATACCATTTCTCGTGAATAACCATTTCTCTCAGCTTATCATGAATTCCTTCTGTAATCACACAGTAATCAATTGTCGATTGCCAGTTTTCCGCTTGCCATGTGGTCTACCCGTCATACTTAGAGCCTGTATTCATGATAACGAGATTATGTTGCTCACAAACATATAGCATTCAATTTCCGTTGTTGTCCGTAGAGCCATCTAGATCCGGCATGTGAGCATTCATATCACCTAATAGGAATATTTCGGCATTATTCCCGCAACCCTTAATATCAGCATTTAGGCATTTCAGTAACTCTCAGTTCTTCTCTCTGCAATTATTTCCTGTCCACAAATACGTTAAGCCCAGCCAAATTTTATTTCCACTCATTGTACAAGATAAAGAAAGATGCTCTTGACATATTCAATTTACTCTTTTCCATTTGACACCCTGATGGATGAAAATTCCGGCTCCCCCTCCCTTTGTTTCCCATTTAGTTCTGTTGCACCCTTCTCAAACATCATTCTCAATCACTGGCGGCTCTTCCGAGTCTCTAAGGTGCGTTTCTGTAACCGCAAATACCCCTATTTGATCTCTATTTAAATCCTTCTCATTCTCTGCCCACATTTCTTTTCTTCTGCCACCCTGAATGTTTATGTAGGCTGTTGCAGGGCGAGCTCTCTTTCTTGTTTTCCTCCTTTTCATGTTATTGACGGTGATGTTATTCTGAAGTGCCCCTAGGGGACCTTCATTACTACCTACACTGGCTTCCTGAGTGCCCGTGGGCCCCCTAAAAAGAAAACCGCGCGACCAGCAAGTCGCCAGCCCACTTCTCGTCCAAGCCTGTGAATGAAGTGGATCCCGTTTCGTTGAAAACCACCATATCTTCTCACAGCCCTTTCTATTTCTACACTCTCAAAACCTTTCTCTTGGCTCATTGTACATATGGCCTCATTAGCAGCCACTACGGCCCTTTGTACTTTACTCCCACGTACACACAGCCCCGACCCTGTGCACATCAGGATCTGCACCTGAGGGGACAGCTCGCGCAACTCGTCTACCCCCTTGGCCAAGTGCTGGGCTAGTCCTGTCCCCTTTCTGCTTAGGACGTCATTTGGCTCACCTGCTACTACGACAAAGTTGCGTCCGTGGGCATTTTTTGCGAGCTTACCTTTTGCTCGCTCCATGACAGAACCCAATGTCGGCAATGGAAATGTCCGTGCGGCAACTCTTTTATCGCCTTTCATCCTCTCCACAATTGCTTCTGAGCACCTAGCCAGGTTTTGAGTGGCTGGAGATAATCACTTTTTCATTCTCTCCTACTACCGAGGTATCTCCCTTTTCCTTTGTCGTCCTTTTCCGTGTGATTCGGACTTGACTAGGGGCATTGACCCCTGTGTTCCTGCTTTTCCTTTGTGGCCGCGTCAAAGTAGGTGCTGCTCTTTTCAGCTACCCCCTCCCCACGTTGCACGTATTCCACGTGCTTTATTGACACTCCCTTTCTTGTCATGTCGGAAGACTGCGTTCTATTGCCGCAACCATTCTTGTTCACGATGGTGGCCCTATTCAGCTTTTCCTCGACTGCTTGAAGTCTTTTTTCCACCGCCTTCCATGAATAACTCGCCATATTTAGCTCATTTTTTAGCTCTTCTACATTTTTTACAAGCTTATCCTGGAAATATTCTGTTTTCATTAACCTAGCATCGACATAACAGTGCCTGCCGATCCACTCGATAAACAGTAATGTAGAAAGTTGGGCTAGTTCATGATTAATCATCTTTCCTTGCTAGTGAAGCAGCGCACTGGCATGGAGACGGCGAAGACAAATATGAAGTATGTGTTCTGAAATAAAATAGTTGCGAGTGCAGCTAGAGTCGTATATTCTTGTGTGTCTTCGCCGTCTCCGTGTCAGTGCGCTGCTTCACCGGCAAGGTAGGATAATATCCTCTCCATTCTCATCATTCTCCTCGCCTACTTTGAGGGATCCCCGCTCGTACTGCACGGTTTACTGTCTTTCTAACCATGTGTTGCACTTATGTTCCAGAGGCGTACCTACCGGGGAATCAAGGGGGTCAAAATCAAGGGGTCAAAAGTATGTCATTTGCCCCCTTACTTTTGAAAGTGGGCGCTGGTACTTTCGGCTGCACGCTGGAAAGTCAATTATAACTACAGCTTAAGTTAAATTTACATTCTGAGGAGAGTGACCTCATAAGTAACGCTTTTCTTTACTACGCATATGCCTCTGCTTGGACAACGAAGATTGTCTTTTGTGTCTTCTCCGGACGGCCCATAGCGGACGATGCGCGGATAACCCCTGGCTCTGGGCAGTGCCCCCACTAACATGCTGTCAGCTTGCACAACTTGCATCATACCCAGTTTTTTGCGACCGCTATATCTGCATTCTAAAACACAATCAGCTTGTTAGATTTATTCGGTGGGTGAGAGAATAGTCCGGATAAAGCATTATAATCAGCCGCGCCCTACGACTAGGTGTGCCTTAAAGCCTGAAATCGTTGGATCATCAAATGCCGGAACTCTTTAATATCTGCCCATTGCAGCGTACTGTCTCAGTATCTTATCACCATCAAACATCTAATCAAACCTCTTACAACTATGACTGTCGAATTTCATTGTGTAATCAGACCTACCGTAGTTGTGCTCATGAAAATGACCTTGGTCTAACTCGCACAGCCATTTCAATATCAACTGAACACTTTCTTTAATTGTTCTCTAAAGTCATGTGTCACTTCTGACTGACGATTTCATTTTCAGACTGTTTCTAAATAAGAGCCACACTATTACTTTCTTCTCGGCAGGAGCAAACACAGCAGCTATTTATAATTTGGAAACGATGAGGGCCACTTTTTGGTGATGCGTACCAAAAGTGTGCACATGTAGGTTGCTTATGTGCTATGAAAACAGCAAATGATTGGTCGTTTTATGCCGATTTTTACGCGTTATAAACTGTATTTGGTTGTTAAAACTCGGTATTCTCAGTAAAATAGGCGGAGCACGATGTTTATATTTATTCGACGTACGAAACAATGTTCTGAGTGACGAGCGATATATTTTTTTTTTTATTCAAATACCCTAAAGGCCCAGGAGGCATTACATAGGGGGGGGGGAACAACAGTTAGTACAAAGCAACGCAGTACTACGATGTGTACAGAAGTCGCTTACCATTAACAGCATGCTAAATATAAAAACAAAATATAGAGATACATATCAACAATAATCAACAAACATTCAATTGTTACAGAGAGTAGCGTTATATATACATACACATGTGTGAAGTGAGGAGGGGGTAAGAATGAAAGTTACAGCTCAAGGTGACATTTCAGGCTGGTTACAAACGCTTCGTAATCAATGACAGATGCAATGGTGCGAGGCAGAAGATTCCATTGACGGATGGCTAGGACGAGCGGCGAATGAAAGAAGAGGTTAGTGCCAGCAAAAATGGGTTCGACTTTGAGTTGGTGGTCAATGCGTGGGGATATGCGATGTGCTGGCGTGAGATGGGATATAGCAAAGGAAGAGTGGCTGTGATATAATTTGTGGAAAAAGGACAGTATGAAAAGCGTTCTACGTCTTTCGAGAGGAGGTAACTCTCGAAAGACGTAGTTTCGAGAGTTACCAGTTTAAGACGCAGTTAAATATGTTTCTTCTGTGTAGGTTTATAACATTGTTGGTAGAAAGTTACTCATTAAAGCGTTCCAGGGTGTCATTCTGCCAGTTACCTAGATGTTTCCTACAGTACTAAATAACGCACGAGGTACGGCTGTGAAATTCCGTGAAAATCGCAAAATTTTTGGTGCAGTGCGTTGCGAAAGTTTTACTTTTCTGCTTTAAATGCAAGTGTGACTGATAATTACTAAACACTGCTTTCTTTTCATGTATTTTCGTCAAATACCTTCATCCAGGGATTACGATCGATTGTCAATAAATGGGTGATATTTAAATAACTTTACCCCAAGGCACTGGAGACTCCATATAGAAAGCAAGTCAAGGTGGAAGAATGATTTTGTGCATGTTATAGTGACCCATCATAATTACATAGTTGGGCTGCTAAGCACGAGGTCACGGGATTGAATCCCGGCCACGGCGGCCGCATTTCCATGGGGGCGAAATGCCAAAGCACCCGTGTACTTAGATATAGTTGCACGTTAAAGAACCGCATGTGGTGCAACTTTCCGGAGTCCCCCACTACGGCGCGCCTCATAATCAGAAAGTGGTTTTGGGACGTAAAAACCGCATAATTTTACTTAATAATCAGACAGTAATTAACTATTCATTTATGGTACAGTCAGTCGTACTGGCTTTCTTCATTACTATATTGAATCACCCGCTCGAATCGCATGAAGAGGTTAATTATTGGACACAAGCATTACAATAAGGGAAGAAATAATATTTCGCGATTACTACCGAAACACCCAATTTCAAACGTCCCGTTAAAGATGGCTGAGCCTTCATGAAAGCGGTCGTGTGAAGTGATACATTTCACTCAGAAACGAAATGGGTGCACTTTACGACAGCATAATGTTCATAATAAACGAGTTTTGCATCAAGACCACACACACAAGAGAGAAGACACCGCGGGCGCTTACTCCCACTGTTTAATTAGCGTAAACGCATCCTACATATATAGCCCTCCCAGACCAGAGCGCATGCGCATGCGTACAAGGCTTCATGTAGATTCGCGTAAAAAACACGTTATCTGAGTAAGCGTTAAAACATCTTCTGCTCGGCCTGGTACAGAAAAACAGATGTCACTGACACAATGCGGACCAGCTTTTCTAATGTAAAACGCTTCCAAAGTTTCACGTGCCGTTTGTTGCCTTAGCGCATGTTTTAGGTGCGTGTCCCTAGGCGTGCCGGCATTGTGGAGTTGAGTCTAGTTTTTTTTACTCTCGGACGCTGGCTGCCGGCGCTGTAAAATACGTAGATTGGACAGAGGCTGGGTTGGACAGACTGTCTCGACCCTGCGGCGCTCATGCTAAGTCAGTCGTGGCGGATCATAATTTCTCGCAGCATACGGCGATCTAGAAGGCAGAGCGCCTTAGCAACCACGGTTGAACGCAAGTGGCTGAAAGTCCGCCGATGACGATGACTGACTCAGTCCCAGCGCCGCAGGCGCGACGAAGACTGTCCGACGTACCTTCAGAGGCAATGTTCTGACTGGTGTAGCCGAAGTCGCGGGGTGCGGTAGTGCTGGACTTAGCTTCACAAGTTGATGGCTGGGCGTAATTAGATTTATTCAATCGTGTTTTAAAGCGAAGCTTCCTTTGACTCTTCCTTCGACTTTCCCACTGCTGCTGCTGCTGCTGCTGCTGCTGCTCCCGCTGTGGACTGCTTCTGTCGCGCACACCGCGTCAGCGGGTGGTTCAGAGCATGTATATATATTACAGGCGCGAGTCAGGGAGGAAAGGCGACGGGAGAAACTAATTTCCATCCCACCACGTCGAATGTGCACAGTGCCCTCTGGAACTCCCTGGCCCTCGCCACTTTAGCCGCTTCACAGCTGTAATTATCCGTGACTCTCATCAGAAGCATTGCAGAAACGGCCGCGCTTCCCTTTCCACTAACGTGCGAGGCCAGAGGGGGCGCAGATATAACTGTAGAGAGGAGAAGAAAGAAAGGGAGGAGATCGGCAGTTTCCATACAAGAGAGAGGGGGAGGTGACGTGAGAAGGTAAGGAAACCCACTACTATGCGACAGTGGTTGCAGGCAAACAGGATAAACTTAAGTTCAAGGTGCAGTGCAGTACGTTGGTGCTATTTCTGAAAATTAACGCCATGCAGATATGTCAGGCAGGAAATTTACGCATGGCGTGCAGAAGCAGAGCTTCATTAATTAAAGCGCACCCCAAGGTCCAGGAGACACTACGAAAGCGGTTGACCATCAAATCAACACTTCTGTGCCCGCCGCGTTAGCTTTGCGGCTATGGCATTAATACACGTCGTGGATTTGATCCCAATCGTGGCAGCCGCATTTCGATGGGGGCGAAATAGAAAACACACGTGCACTTTGATTTTGGGACACGTTAAACAACATCACGGTGTCAAATTTAATCCGGAGTCCGCCGCTATGGCTTGCCTCATAATCTGAGTGTGGTTTTGGCACGTACAACCCCATAATCTAATTCAAGTTTAATGCTTCTCCCACAATGCGATGTGCCATGTGAGGCAATGACTATGCTCAACCCTCTCTAAGGTTATGAAATATGGCGCACAACAACGCCTCAAGCAAACACCTCTCCCTGTGTGTTCTGTGTACTACGCAGACAAACAGCAGTGGTGCACGCAAGCTAACGTTTAACAACTCAACACTCTCGTGTCAGCCTAAACGTTGAAGAAATTAAGCTTTAGCCGTCAACATCCCCGCTAATTGCCGTCGATCAAAGCATCCAGCACGCAGAGCTTCGCTTACATCGATTCCCATAGTGCGTGGAATCTGCATAATTTTTCACTAATTGTAAAACTTGTCATCATTTGCGAACAGCCCTGGACGCTTCGGCCTTCGCGGCCCCAACCCACGGGCCGCTCTGCTTCCAGCTTTGATCCCCCCGCTACCCCTTGGGTGCCCTGGAGATCCTGCGCCGCCTTCTTTATTACAACCTCAGGTTGACTCCTGTGCCGTCCTTTGCCGGTTACATGCGCCCTCCTCGAACAGTGCTTGTAAAAAATCAAATTTGTTTGAAGTAGGAATGGCCTGGTTTAGTTACAAGGGACACAACTACCTACTAGTAGTTGATTATCGTTCTCGCTACCCTGAAGTCATCTACATGCAAAGCACAAACTCTGAGGCGGTCATCAATGCAGGCAAAAGCATTTTTGCTCGTTTTGGCATTCCCGCAGTAGTACGAAGTGATAATGGACCACAATTTGCTTCACATGCCTTTGCAGCTTTTGCGAAGTGCTATGGCTTCTAACACATCACGTCAAGTCCAAACTACCCGCAGTCAAATGGGGAAGTAGAAAGTATGGTGCGTACGATCAAATAATTGTTTGCGAAAGCAGACGATCCTTTCCTGGCTCTTCTGTCGTACAGAGACACTGCAGGCATCACAGGGTTCAGCCCAACGCAGCTACTGTTGGGTGGCAGCTTGCGAACCAGGCTTCCCAAGGCAGTGGACCGCCTGGAACCGAAGTGGCCTGTGCCAGACGATGTAAAGTGACAAGACGAAGAGGTGAGAAGGCGGCAGAAGAAAGACTTCGATCGCCGTCGTGCCGCGACCATCCTTCCTCCGCTACTGCCGGGAGATATGGTGTGGGTTCAAGACACCAAGGATACGGCGTGTGTTCTCAGCCCAGCCTCCAAGCCCCGCTGGCACATCGTGGAAATACCCAACGCGGTGCTTGTGCGTAATAGGATACATCTAGTGCCCTATTCAGACACAACGATGAGGCAGCTCAACGAGCCAGCCAGGAGTGAAAACCACGAGGAGCACGAACAGCAGACCACGGTAACAGACGCCACGACAACAACAACACCACGAGTCTCCAATGATTGTGGAGTGAGTCACCAGGTTTGGCCGTCGAGTCAAGATTCCAAGAAGACTTGACTTGTGAAGTGTTTGATGTTTCTTGTGTGCATATCTCGGGGGAAAGATGTAGAGGGCGCAACGCGCCATGCGTTCTATACATGTCGTTGTCAAATAAAGGTTTGTGGCATTCGTTCGGTCAACGCGGCTCCGAGTCACTTGGGTAGACGCGGCTAGCGTCTGTCAGCGCCCCGCATCGTACAACAGGGGCAGCCATGGGAACCGTCGGTGCGTAGGTCGCATCAATCATGGTGATGGTGGGCAAAGTACGATTGCGGAGCTCCAGTGTAACTTGAGGGATTCCAGCAATTTCCAATAAATGTGTTGATGTTTAATTAAAGGTGAGGAGCCGCAGATAAACAGCAGCCTAGAAGCAGCGAACAGCCCGAGCTCTCCTGCACATACCAGCGCGGGTCTTCGTCGTCGTCTCCGAGCTGCTATCGGAAACTCGAGGCGCGTTTGCTTCATTACATGGTTGCTTTTATAAAGGAAAACGATTACATATAACATATTTGTCCATGAAGTAGCTAGACGTGCGCTAGTAATGCATTACCGGTCCATATTTTCGACAGGAATTAAAGCGTCGACTTGGGGAATGCCACTTGATAGCCAACTGGCTTGCATGCATCATCCAATCCAATCCTTAGCGCTGCGCAGTGCGCGCTATATTTCACAGCACATCCTCCGACCTGCAGGGCTTTCAATTGACTGGGCCCTTGCAATTTCTTTCAGCAAACATTAATCTTCGTCTATGTGAAATCGCTTTCGCGGCTTGCGCTGCACATACGCACATAAAGGCGAGGTTGAAGTGAGCGGCATGGTCTAGGATATGTCGCTGGAGGCAGCCATCTTAGAAAGAGTGAGGCAAGCGAGGTGCCTCGATGCGCGCGCGAAAGAGGGCGCGCACATCGACCACCCTCGCTAGTGAAAGACGGCAGCTATGCTCCGCTTAGGTAGCTGGTAAGCGGAGCGTGTTTTTCGCTCCGCTAGCCCGCTTGCGGCTAAGCGGACGGCGCATGCGCATTCACGCTTTCGCTTCACTCAGCTGCTGAGCGAAGCGTAAGAACACCAAATTAAACACTCTAATACTGGCATTGGCGTTTGTGCTAGAAAACCACGCGTTCTGTAGATGAATGACCATGCGCGCAAAGTCCTAATTTACGTTTACCTTAAGAAGCACATAAACTGTGTGCATGAAGAGAATACGAAGAATGATAAGTAGGCAGCATAAACAACGCTGCCATGCACGGGAGCGCGGGAGCGTTGCACATGGAGCAACCACACGCCATCGAAAACAGCGAGCGGGACACCATTTACGGTGTCCCTCTCGCTGTCTTCGAAGGTGTGTGGTTACTCATATCAGCGCGACTCAGAGTGATGCAGCGGTGCCTACTTGCACAAAATCTACGTGTTTAGATATGTTCTGACATTAAGTGATGCCAGCGATGAGTGGCTAGCATTAAATCTCAAGCGACCGACGAGCAGTCGCTTTACTTGCCTATGCAACCTAATGCATCGGTCAGCCCTTTGGACTGTGGGCGGCGTTTCAGTGGGATACAAATACGGAAAGTAGTGCTCCACATCTCATAGTAGGCATGCCAAGCGCTTCCCTGAGAAGGGGTAAAGCACCTAAAATAGCAAGCAGCACGTACAAAAACAGTGTTTAGGGCTACCCTTGGTCTTCATGCTGCAGCACGATATGTTGCGCATGGGCTTTGGCACTAGTGGCAGGTCACCCGCCGTGGTTGCTCAGTGGCTATGGTGTTGGGCTGCTGAGCACGAGGTCGCGGGATTGAATCCCGGCCACGGCGGCCGCATTTCGATGGGGCGAAATGCGAAAACACCCGTGTATTTAGGTTTAGGTGCCTGTTAAAGAACCCCAGGTGGTCGAAATTTCCGGAGTCCTCCACTACGGCGTGCCTCATAGCCAGAAAGTGGTTTTGGCACGTGAAACCCCATAATTTAGGACTAGTGGCGGGTCGAATGCGAACGGGAAGTCATGGTTATTGAAATAATCGAAATCGTAGCAGTTACTGACTGACACATCCGAAGAGCTGTTGCATATTGCATGGTCACCCGAAAATGCAGAAGGTTCAATAATCAGCTGCGCGTCTGCCCCACCAACGAGTCCGGCATACCTTGCGCGCCTTTGCGGCTGGTGTGCCTCTCTTGACGTAACACGAAGTCCGCTCGGCTGCTTGGTCAAATTTAGGTTTCGCATTTGCGTTTTTTTGCTTATTTAAAATTATTTTTGAATTGGCGGTACCATTCTACTATCAGACGCGTGTCAGGGGGGTCTCGGGCAACTAAATATTCCACAACCTTGACACGCTCAAAACATTGCTGGTGTGGCCTGTTTAAGGCCCCATTACTAGGCCTGATCATTTTAAGCTGGTGAGTGCAGTGAATAGAATGCGCGCTAACGATCGGGCCTGCTGATTATTACAGCCCTATTCGCCACGGAAAGAGCTCAAATTTCAAACCACCCGCCATTTGCCTTTCTACTCGCGGGCGTAGCGCTCTCAGCGGGAGAGTCAACGTATATTGCGCAAGCCTACTACGTGGCAGTGATGTGTCTTCGCTCATAGTGGCACGTAAGTATGATAACCATTCAAGGCAACAGCAGTTATTTGTTTGATCTGGTGTTTCAGTAGACTAATTAAAGTTCAGAAATACAAAACCTACACGCCGAATGTATGCGTGTCTGTTTTACTTCGTGCTGTAGCAAGAGAGAGATACTTCCGTTCTGTCTTCTTGCTCCCATTTCGTGCAGTCGCGTTAGCAGAGAGCGAAACTATGCCTTTTTCTACCTTGTTCCAGCACCCGATCATGCTGTGTGATCCTCTTGCGTCTGCCTAAGTATTCGTGTAGCACTGACTTATACCGCTAGTCATTTGTTCTCATGCACAGCGCGCCAAATAGCGCGCTGCGCTAAGCAAGGCAAACGCAATAGCTCGCGCGAGAGACCGTCAGCGGAACTACGCCGCGCAGCAAGAAAGCGAGTAAAAAAAAAAAAAGAGGCGGGCCCGTGACGTGCGCGGCACGTGATCCTCATGCTCTGCTATCGGAGAACGCTGGGAAGGAATTTCGCTTGCAGAGGCCTAGGCGGGGGCATGTGGAGAAAGTGTTATGTTGGCGGTGGCGCTCGCCTCCTCAAATCATGGGTTTGCGGCACTGAAATATTTCTATCTTGGTTATTTATGAACCGATTTAAAAAAGTTCTTGCCGTAGACCGCTCCCTAGAGAGCACGTAATAGCTTCCAGCGTACAACCGAAATTTGCCATGTTGTCTGTAGACGGGCCCTTTATTGACATTCTAGCACTTGAATTGCTTCGGCATATCCTGCTAAATGTTATACTCCTATATACTATATACGTCATATCCTATATGCCCTGCTCCTATATACGTATACGAAGATACTCTCTACCACACCGCCCTTTGATTTATCACCATACACTTACGTATATGGCGATAGGAAAGATAACGGAAGTGCTAGGATAGTTAAGCGTATTGGTTCCCGCGTTGCCCCAATAACTTATGAAATGTACCAGAGTAATGGTCATCGTGACATTGCCTCGTGTCTTGGAAGGTGTGCTAAAAACTATGCGCTATGAAGACGATTATCTTGTTTTTGTTGAGGCGAATGGACGCTATGGTACTAGAGCGAATGTGCTCAAGCTATTTAAAGAAAACGCTTCTGGTTTGAGCTTCAAATTTGAAGTACCTAGGGAACGATGCATTCAGTTTTTGGACCTCGATATGCGAATTTCGTGCAATCGCACATGTTTGTATTCACCGAGGTCTGTGAAACCCATTCTGTATTTCCGTTCTGCCTACTCTAAACTTGTGAAAAATGGTATTGCGACATCCTGTTTGGAATCTACGTAAGTCATGCCTGTATCAAATGACTGAAGCCTTTTCTAATCACTCAGCAGACTTAGGCAGTAAAATTATTCATTGAGCACTTTGGCTTCCTGAAGTGAAAGAATACTGAGCAAGTTAAAATTGAAAGCGAAGGGCGTGATGACAACAAATGGTAACGCTAAAGAAAAGCCAGTCGCCAATATTCCGTGGCTGCACTCCTTGTCTGACCGCATTAGGGTGGTAAGCTTATTTCCTGTAAATGTCGTCTGTCCGCCAAAACATAAGATGGGCCACATCTTCGCAGAACTAGAAAGAAAGGTCGAAGCGCCATATATATATATATATATATATATATATATATATATATATATATATATATATATATATATATATATATATATATATATATATATATATATATATATATATATATATATACATATATATATGCGGTATATCTGCCAAACCGGACGGTTTTTCAATAACCGCCTAATGGACTACAGATAATCTTTGAAAGGGCAACTGTCAATCTAATCTGCGCCCACATTGCGAAGCATGGAAATGTAAACTGAGTGATTGTAAGGCTTTGTCGGAGCACAAAAATAACAATGCGTGGTATAGTGCTGAAGCGTTCTTTATTCACAAGTTTGGTGACGTGTGCGCTCCGAGGCCATCTGTGATGCTGCATAAGTTAAACATTTATTATTCAACCGCTAATTTTACACGTGTTCGTGCTATGTTACATATTTGTGTTTCTTACAATAAGGCTTGTCAGCGCTAATGTCGTGCTTCTTTCTGGTCCCTTGTTTATCGCGCTATTCCCCGTCAGCTATCAACTCTCCCAGCATTCACTCTGTTCACTCATGCGGCAAACGTCAATCGGCCTCCGACGGCTGTCTGCCAAAACATGAGCACTAATATAGGTCAGCTCACTACGAGAGAAATACATTTCCAAGTGTATCCAAGATGCATTACTTGAAATTAGGCCATACCTCTCGCTGGGTGATCAGAGTGGTTGTTAGAATGTTCGCATGTTCGTGCCCTCCGATACCCGTGCCATATCCAGCTGTATTTTATTTAGTTTCACCTTTCGCAGGGGGCTTAGAGCATGCGAGAAATGTCCTGTGCATCCATGTGTACGAAGATGTAAGCGCTGTCTAGGCATAGCGCGCCAAATGGACATCGAGTTGGTTTTCAGTTATATACAGGGGAGCTTCCGCGCTTTAAAAGCAAACTTTCTTCCGTTCTACATAACGGAGGAGATGTGCCATGCATGACAGCAAAAAAATTGTGTGCATTTGCTTGTATTACGTTTGCATATTGTATAAGCGAACGACTACCTGTTTTTCTTATACCTCTACGGACGTATTGTTGCCGGTAATTAACCGTCTTTTTACCGCTTGTTTCGTTCACTGCAGTGATGGAGATCATGCCACCACAGTACCGAATGATGATGAACGTGGGTTTCGGCATTGGTTACACAATTCCGCTGCTGCTGCTGCCGCTGTTGGCATACTACATCCGCGACTGGGGTTACCTACAGTTGGCCACGGGCCTGTCGGGGCTCCTGATGATGCCTTTCTGGTTGTGAGTACATTCGCAATATGCGATGGCTTAGATATAAGAATGGTTTGTTGGGCGAGTTCCCACACCTACGACAAAGAGTACATAGGGCAGTCACATAGGTCTCTTAATGGAAGGATGCTTGTGCATGCCCCCTTAGAGGTACGGGCGACAACCTGCCGATACATTGTAAACCGTGCGGCTGCACTCCCCTCTTGAGTTTCAATATTTGGGAAAGCTAAGAGGCAACAGGGAAGGGGAACAATCGAAGCGCATCATATCAACAAATTTGCTCCGCACAGATATATGAGGGCGTCATCTTTGTTGCTGACAAGTAATGAGTTTCGGTTTCTAGAGAAACATTATCGTGCCGATTTACGGAGATTACCTTGCAGTGGCTTTCAGTGCTGTCACGCATTTTGAAGGGGCCGCGCAAGACGACAGACAAAAGGCAGGAAACACACAGGACAGCGCTGAACTCACAACTCACCTTATTAGAAGCTATCATCATCATCATCATCAGCCTAGTTACGCCCACTGCAGGGCAAAGGCCTCTCCCATACTTCTCCAACTACCCCGGTCATGTACTAATTGTGGCCATGTTGTCCCTGCAAACGTCTTAATGTCATCCGCCCACCTAACTTTCTGCCGCCCCCGGCTACGCTTCCCTTCCCTTGGAATACGGTCCGTAACCCTTAATGACCATCGGTTATCTTCCCTCCTCATTACATGTCCGGCCCATGCCCATTTCTTTTTCTTGATTTCAACTAAGATGTCATTTACCCGCGTTTGTTGCCTCACCCAATCTGCTCTTTTCTCATCCCTTAACGTTACACCCATCATTCTTCTTTCCATAGCTCGTTGCGTCGTCCTCAATTTCAGCAGAACCCTTTTCGTAAGCCTCCAGGTTTCTGCCCCGTATGTGAGTACTGGTAACAAACATCTGTTATACACTTTCCTTTTTAGGGATAGTGGCAACCTGCTGTTCATGATTTGAGAATGCCTGCCAAACGCACCCCAGCCCATTCTTATTCTTCTGGTTATTTCAGTCTCATGATCCGGATCCATGGTCACTACCTGCCCTAAGTAGATCTATTCCCTTACCACTTCCAGTGCCTCGCTACCTATCGTAAACTGCTGTTCTCTTCCGAGAGTGTTAAACATTACTTTAGTTTTCTGCAGATTAATTTTCAGACCCACCCTTCTGCTTTGCCTCTCCAGGTCAGTGAGCATGCATTGCAATTGGTCTCCTGAGTTACTAAGCAAGGCAATATCATCAGCGAATCGCAAGTTGCTAAAGTATTTTCCATCAACCTTTATCCCCTATTCTACCCACTCCAGGTCTCTGAATACCTCCTGTAAACATGCTGTGAATAGCATTGGAGAGATCGTATCTCCCTGTCTGACGCCTTCCTTTATTGAGATTTTGTTGCTTTCTTTGTGGAGGACTACGGTGGCTGTCGAGCCGCTATAGATATCTTCCAGTATTTTTACATATGGCTCATCTACACCCTGATTCCGTAATGCCTCCATGACTGCTGAGGTTTCGACTGAATCAAACGCTTTCTCGTAATCAATGAAAGCTATATATAAGGGTTGGTTATATTCTGCACATTTTTCTATCACCTGATTGACAGTGTGAATATGGTCTATTGTTGAGTGGCCTTTACGGAATCCTGCCTGGTCTTTTGGTTGACAGAAGTCTAAGGTGTTCCTGATTCTATTTGCGATTACCTTAGTAAATACTTTGTAAGCAACGGACAGTAAGCTGATCGGTCTATAGTTTTTCAAGTCTTTGGCGTCCCCTTTCTTATGGATTAGGATTGTGTTAGCGTTCTTCCAAGATTCCGGTATGCTCGACGTTATGAGGCATTGCGTATACAGGGTGGCCAGTTTCTCTAGAACAATCTGACCACCATCCTTCAACAAATCTGCTGTTACCTGATCTTCCCCAGCTGCCTTCCCCCTTTGCATAGCTCCTAAAGCTTTCTTTACTTCTTCTGGCGTTACCTGTGGGATCTCGAATTCCTCTAGGCTATTCTTTCTTCCACGATCGTCGTGGGTGCCACTGGTACTATGTAAATCTCTGTAGAACTCCTCAGCCACTTGAACTATCTCATCCATATTAGTAGCTATATTGCCGGCTTTGTCTCTCAACGCACACATCTGATTCTTGCCTATTCCTAGTTTCTTCTTCACTGTTTTTAGGCTTCCTCCGTTCCTGAGAGCCTGTTCAATTCTATCCATATTATAGTTCCTGATGTCCGCTGTCTTACGCTTGTTGATTGACTTAGAAAGTTCTGCCAGTTCTATTCTAGCTGTAGGGTTAGAGGCTTTCATACATTGGCGTTTCTTGATCAGATCTTTTGTCTCCTGCGATAGCTTACTGGTGTCCTGTCTCACGGCGTTACCACCGACTTCTATTGCGCACTCCTTAATGATGCCCATGAGATTGTCGTTAATTGCTTCAACACTAAGGTCCTCTTCCTGAGTTAAAGCCGAATACCTGTTCTGTAGCTTGATCCGGAATTCCTCTAGTTTCCCTCTTACAGCAAACTCATTGATTGGCTTCTTGTGTACCAGTTTCTTCCGTTCCTTCCTCAAGTCTAGGCTAATTCGACTTCTTACTATCCTATGGTCACTGCAGCGTACCTTGCCGAACACGTCTACATCTTGTATGATGCCAGGGTTCGCGCAGAGTATGAAGTCGATTTCATTTCTAGTCTCACCATTCGGGCTCCTCCACGTCCACTTTCGACTAACCCGCTTGCGGAAAAAGGTATTCATTATCCGCATATTATTCTGTTCTGCAAACTCTACTAATAACTCTCCTCTGCTATTCCTAGAGCCTATGCCATATTCCCCCACTGACTTGTCTCCAGCCTGCTTCTTGCCTGCCCTGGCATTGAAGTCGCCCATCAGTATAGTGTATTTTATTTTGACTTTACCCATCGCCGATTCCACGTCTTCATAAAAGCTTTCGACTCCCTCGTCATCATGACTGCATGTAGGGGCATAGACTTGTACCGCCTTCAATTTGTACCTCTTATTAAGTTTCACAACAAGACCTGCCACCCTCTCGTTAATGCTATAGAATTCCTGTATGTTACCAGCTATTTCCTTATTAATCAGGAATCCGACTCCTAGTTCTCGTCTCTCCGCTAAGCCCCGGTAGCACAGTACGTGCCCGCTTTTTAGCACTGTATATGCTTCTTTTGTCCTCCTAACCTCACTGAGCCCTATTATATCCCATTTACTACCCTCTAATTCCTCCAATAACACTGCTAGACTCGCGTCACTAGAAAACGTTCTAACGTTGAACGTTGCCAGGTTCAGATTCCAATGGCGGCCTGTCCGGAGCCAGGTATTCTTAGCACCCTCTGCAGCTATACGCAAACTTAATTACTACAACCTATATTTACGTGCACTCCCATCGATGGTGTCATTATCAGTGCACACGCAAACAGTAAAACCATGGAATCTAGTACTACGCTGTGAAGCGGTTTAAAAATTCGAATCCACTGTAATGCAGCTAATGCAGCGAGTCCCCACGGTCATCCAGTGTGATGCGTTCATGTGTTCAAGCCTGTGTGCGCTGGGTCGGGGGGGGGGGGGAGGGGTCTACTCTGGCAGCTGCTCCATATGGCTTGGCCGCGTGAACCTTATCTTGAAAGCGATCTGTGATGTGGGCAGTCTAGGCATCTAGGCCCACCGAGAGCCGATAGCTTCGTGTGCGCTAAAGCACACATACGCTTGCGCGTCAACTGCGTTCACAAGTGAAACGTCACTCTAACTTTTCATTTTATTGCGAGAGATATTATATGGACGCTCCAAGCATATTTCCGCCGTCGGCGTGGGCGTCGTCGTCGCTGTGAGGTTGCATATAATGTCCAAAGGCGAGAACACCGTCGCCGCACTCCCTACGCTGTACGTGCGAATGAAAGCCTGCGAGTGGAGCCGAGATCGTGGCTTAATCTCGTCCGCGCGAAGGGGACGAAAATGGGGAGGAATCTTGCCGCCTTGCGCGAGGCACCCAACGTTGCGAGACACCGGGGGAAAGGTGGAGAGGGGGCGGCGTTCTACTCCAGCTGCAGCTGCGCATGTGGTGGCTGCGCGCGGACGTATCTCCAGAGGGATCTGCGCTGGGGGCAGAGTCTAGGTGCGTTGGCGGCTCGTAGCTGCTGTGTGCTCTCAGCGGTCATTTTGCGTTGAAGCCATAGACAGTACGAATGCCGCTTCGCTCGCTGCTGCTGGCACATTTCCTCACGTCATCGTTTTGACAGCGAGGTTAAGCGGTCATCGAGTGGGATGTGTTCATGTTTACTTGTGCGTGCGTGGCACCATGCTTGTTAAAGGGACACTAAAGGGAAAAATGATTTCTTTTGCATCAGTAAATTACCTTTCTACAACACTGAAAACACCACTTTTACAACGATAAGACGTTTGGTGAGCCAGAAAAAGCGCAAGAACGAAATACGGGTGGCGACGCCTACCTATGTTCCCGCACCTGGGGGATGTGACGTCTTGGATTTTGATGGCATCTTCTAGGGCCTACTAATTATATACAGCGGTACAGATTGACTACATTGTGTTCTAAAAGAACCAAATATTAAGCATGGCAAGCTTCGGGAACCTTTATTCAGCCAGTGCGGCCCAAAGGCGAAAACATACTTTGGTATCCCTGACGTCACGCTGACGTACCTGCGCTGGGGTTTCGGCGCGAAATTCAAATGCTGATACTTGGACCTTCATTTTCTCATCTAATAAACTATTTTTTTCAAATGACTGCCTCCAGGGTTCTCAAGCAATGCTTCATTAGTCTAAACTGATTTATTGTTTCGCTTTAGTGTCCCTTTAATTTAGTTCGTGTTCCTATGTTTACAAGTTTACACGGCCGAAAAAACTACTATCCTTACTTATTATAGCTGTCAACTAATTTGCTATCGCAATCGATGCCTCGCCTTTCGGGCGAAGCTGCAACTTTGTTTTTTTTATGCACGCATGGGCTTAGTATAAAGAACTGCTTGCCCGCAATCCCAAAATAATACCTGCGCAAAGAATGCAGTGGGAGGCAATTAGCAGAACTCAGAGGATAGTGGGAGTCACAGTATGGGTGTCATGTAACCAGGTGTGGGTGTATTGACCGTCTTCGTGGTCTTACAAAAGTTGCTGTACCGTCAAACAAAGAACAAGAGAAGCACTCTTTACGAAGCTGCAACCCCTCGCATGCTCTGGGATAACATTTGACCCCTCTCCCTTGCATTGCACTGGCTGCGCCTTTGCTACTAATATTTCTCACGCCCCTTCCTTGTTGACGCCGCTCAGTGTGCGCATGTTTGTATTCATAGGTTACCTACCTTTCTATCTTATTTCTCCTTTTTCTGTTTCTTTTTTTTCACATGAGTGAATGTACGTGTGTTCGTATCATTTAAATTATATGCGTCGGTTTTACAGAGAAAATGTAAAAACTGAGCTCTGGGTGCTTCCAATCGCACTGTCAATCCCTCAGTGGCAAGTTACCGCCCGATAGCCCTCACAAGTTGCATTTGCAAGGTGTTTGAAAAAATGATAAATCGGCGACTCATTTATTTCCTTGAACAGAGCAAAATGCTTGATCCTTATCAGTGCGGCTTCCGAGAAAGGCGCTCCACAACCGATAATCTCGTACGTGTTGAAGGAAATATCCGGCACGCATTTATACCTTAGCAGTTCTTCCTATCGATATTTCTCGATATGGAAAAAGCGTATGATACAACGTGGCGTTACGGAATCTTAAGAGACTTGTTAGAAATGGGCATCCATGGTAATATGCTTAACCTAATAGAAAGCTATCTGTCCAATCGTACATTCCGGGTAAAAGTCGGCGATGTACTTTCACGTCCTTTTACCCAAGAAACGGGTGTACCCCAAGGAGGCGTGCTCAGCTGCACGCTCTTTATCGTGAAGATGAACACGCTTCGTGCTTCATTACCACCGGCCATCTTTTACTCTGTCTACGTGGACGACATTCAAATAGCTTTCAAACCTTGGAACCTCGCAGTATGCGAGACACAGGTACAGCATGGCCTGAATAAAGTGTCAATGTGGGCAGACAAAAATGGATTTAAGATCAATCCTAACAAAAGTTCTTGTGTTCTTTTTACAAGAAAGAGAGACCTGATCCCAGATCCTTGCTTAGAACTATGTGGCCAACAGATACCTGTAAACAAATAACACAAATTTCTAGGTGTTATACTTGACTATAGACTCACTTTCGTCCCCCACATTAAACATCTTAAAGAAAAATGCCTGAAAACAATGAACCTAATGAAACTTCCATCCCAGACTACGTGGGGTAGTGACAGGAAGTGCCTAATGAATCTCTATAAGAGCTTGATTCGTTCGCGATTAGATTATGGTGCCGTGATCTATAATTCTGCCGCCCCGAGTGCGCTAAAAATGCTAGACCCTGTTCACCATCTAGGTATCCGCTTAGCCACGGGCGCTTTCAGGGCAAGTCCCGTTGAAAGTTTATACGCAGAACCGAATGAGTGGTCACTTCATCTCCAGAGAACATATATCAGCCAAACATATTTTCTGAAAGTACACTCTAATCCTCAACATCAGTCTCTTGATACCATTAAAGAGATGACATATGCTACACTCTTTCACAATCGTCCCTCCGTAAGACAGCCTTTCTCGCTGCGTGTGAGGGAGCTTAGTCATGAAATGCATGATCCTCTCCTCGAGCTTCACCTAATGCATCCAGCCAAGCTGCTACCTCCTTGGGACTGGCAGCTGTTACAATGCGATATATCTTTCATGCAAGTTACAAAACACGCTGCATAGATAGAAATCCAAATGCATTTCCGGGAACTCCAGCACAGACGCATCGAAGTCACACGACGGAGTGTCCTATGCAGCCGTCGGTCGATCCTTCTCGGAAACCGATGTACTGCATCCGGAAACTAGTATCTTTATGGCTGAGGTCTATACGCACTGCTGTCGGCTGTAAAGCATATAATTAAATCAAAACTCCAGAAATAAGTTATATATACGGACTCCCTTAGTGTTGTGAAGGCCTTGATGTTTTTCTGTAACAACAAAAATCCGGTAATTAATGAACTCTACTCCGTACTGTGTAAAGCATATATATCTGACCAGCATGTGATTATATGCTCGGTGCCTGGACAGGGGCATCGAGGGAAACGTTCTAGCGGACCAGATGGCCACATCAATTTCATTGCATGCAGTTAATCCTACTGCTTCGGTCCCTGTCACTGACCTGAAGCCTTTCTTAAAAAGGAAACTACGAAACCACTGGCAACCTATGTGGGACGCAGAAGTAAATAACAAACTGCATGTGATAAAGCCACAGTTAGGTTCTTGGCCCTCCGTAATAAAATCACGGCGAACAGATGTCCTATTCTGTCGTCTAAGAATAGGACACACATTTGGCACCCATAACTTTCTACTCGCCGGAAGTGAGCCTCCAAGCTGTGGTAGATGCAGGGAGAGGCTGACCGTACTCCACCTCCTCCTGGAGTGTCGGGAAGCCGAATCTGAGAGAAAGAGACATTTTTCCTTAGCATACCGACAGCACATTCCTCTTCATCCTGCAATGTTTCTTGCTCCAGAACCGCTTTTTAATACAGACACAGTCCTATGTTTCCTCAGAGAGGTGGTCTTACATGTTATTAGTCCCATGCATTCGTAGCGCCTCCTCTCTCCAGAGGATGCCACTGCGATAATTGTTTTGCATAGCACATATGCCTCCAGGCCCTTGTGTTTCAAGGGCTCTAAGGAGGCAGTAGTGCTCTAGCATTTCTTATAATGTGATATATTTTACCTATCGTATCATTCTCTTTAAATGCATCTAAATGTTCATAGTACTAGTCATACGTCATCGCCATAATTTCATTATACAGATTTTACGCACTTTAGAGCGTATATTTTAAGGCCCCTTTACAGCCACGTCACCCCAACTTCATAGTAATCATAATTACACTGCAAACTCATTGCCACAGACATGGCTCTCTTTGGCCATACCTGGCCCTTGCGCCATAAAACCCCATATATCATCAGACAGTAGCAGCAGTAGTGGAATGTTGAAGGAAGAGGGAAGGAAAGCTTTAAAAGTAGCAGCTGATGTGGCACTTCATCGAAGGCTTTGGCAAAATACCTAAACGAAAGTTGCAGTTTTGTACGAAAGGCGAAGCATGTATTTCGATATAAAATAATTAGACAACTATACAAAGCAAAGAAAGTAGTTTTATTGGCCGTATAAATGTGCAGTCATTAAGTTACTAACTAAATTAACAAGCATCGCGTCACGAGCGCACAAGCAAACATGAACACATCTCGCTCAATGACGGCGGACACTAGCTGTCAAAATGCTCGCGTGAGGAATCGCGGCAGAGCAGCGAGAAATTTGAGCTTCGTGCCGCCTCTCGCTTCAAGGCGAACTAAGGGGTGACAATACAGAGCACATGAAACTATCACCACTCAGCGCACTCTGTCCCCGTTGCTGATCGCTTTACATGACAGGGCCCGCGCGGCTGCGTCACGCGCAGCCACCACCGGTCTAGAACGCCTCTTCCCCCCCGGTGCCTTGCGCTCGATGGAAGACGGCGCGCTTCCTCACCACCTCCATGCTGTAACATTCGCAGTACTGGTCGCATTCTACGTTGGAATCTGCAGATAAGATTGCCTCGCTCGCCGCGATATCTTTATTTTTGCCACCCCATGACTGGCTGCTTAGGCTCAAAAAGCGTGCCGCTGAAAGAATAAACGTCATTGTCTTCCTGGCGCTGCGTGGGTCGTCTGTCCCTTGCGCCGGTCGTCCTGCCGCCCTCGGCGTCTAGCCATCGAATACGTAGCGATGCTCTCCGCCACTCCCCCTTAATCTCGCGCAATCGAGCCATCATCGTTGGCTCACCCTCGCAAGCTTTCACTCGCACACGCAGCTTACGGCAGGCGGCCACAATGTTATCGCACTTGATCACGGATACGGCGATGCTGACGGCGGAAATGTGCCTGGAATGTCCATATGATTGCTATCGCAATGAAACACGACCTATAATAGAACCTTTGTCGAGAGCTAAAAGTGTGCTGTTACTGAAGGAAATATTTGTGGGACTTTATGCGCCCTAGCCACTACATGATTACGAGGCGCGATGTAGTGCACGCCACATTAATTCTGACTACGCGCAATTGTGTAATGTGCACCGAATGCACGGTACACGGGCCCTTTTGCATTTTGGCCGCATCGAAATGCGACCGTCGGGGCCGGGATTTGATCCGACACCCTCGGGTTTAGCAGCGCAAAGCTAAAACCACTACGCCACCACGGTCTTAGGTGCCTCATGGATGGAAAAATCATTTGTGCGGCATTATCGAAAAATTGACCGTAGGGCGTTATGACACCAAAATTTAATTGCACCGAGATTGGTGGTGCCGCCCACGACCATTGGTGGAAGTCGAACCCATGACCTTTGATGCTGATTAAGGCAAAGCTAATTAAGGCACTCGTACCTACAACTCTGGTGGGAGTGGAATACTCGATCTTTGGTGAGTCCAAAATTCAATGCCACCTAAATTGATGGCCCAACCCACGACCAGTGGTTGGAGTCGAACCGACAATCTTTCATGTTAATCACGCAAAGTTAGCTAAGGCACTCAAGCCCCCGAGCTTTGATTGGAGTCGAAGCCACGACCTTTCGTGAGCCAAAATTTATCATCATCATCAGCATCAGTCTATTTTATGTCCACAGCAGGACGAAGGCCTCTCCCTACGATCGCCAATTACCCCTGTTCTGCGCCAGCTGATTCCAACTAGCGCCCGCGAAATTCCTAATTTCATCGCCCCACCTATAGTCTTCCGCCACCCTCGACTGCGCTTCCCCTCTATTGGTACCCATTCTGTAACCCTAATGGTCCAAGAGTTATCTAACCTTTGCATTATATGACCTGCCCAGCTCCATTTTTTTCTCGTGTTGTCAATTCGAATATCGCCTACCCCCGTTTGCTCTCTAATCCAAACGACTCTCTTTCGGTCTCTTGACGTTACGCCTAGCATTATTCGTTCCATCGCTCTTTGCACGGTCCTTAACTTATTATCAAGCTTCTTTTTCAAACTCCAAGTCTCTGCCCCCTATGTCTCCACTAGTAAAATGCACTGAGTGTACACCTTCCTTTTCAATGATAATGGTAAACTTCCATTTAGGAGCTGACATTGTCTGCCGTATGCGCTCCAACCCATTCTTATTATTCTGTGTATTTCTTTCTCATGATCAGTATTTCCTGCGATTTTTTACCTATTTAAACGTACTCCTTCACAGACTCTAGAGGCTGACTGCCGATCCTGAACTCTTGTACCCTTGCCTGGCTATTGATCATTGTCTTTGTCTTCTGCTTATTAATCTTCAACCCCACTCTTATACTCTCTCTGTTAAGGTCCTCAATCATTTGATTTAACTCGTCTGCGTTGTAGCTGAACAGAACAATGTCATCGGCGAACCGAAAGTTGCTGAGATATTCGCCGTCGATCCTTACTTAGGTCCTAAGCCTTCCCAGCTTAATAGCTTGAATATTTCTTCCAAGCACACAGTGAATAGCATTGGAGAGATTGGGTCTCCTTGTCTGACCCTTTCTTTATAGGTATCTTCCTACTTTTCTTGTGTATAAATAAGGTAGCGGTGGAATCTCTGTAGATATTTTCTAATACATTTTCGTAAGCGGTCTGTACTTGTTGACTACGTAATGCCTCTGACTGCTGGTATCTCTACTGAATCAAATACCTTTTCGTAATCTATGAAAGCCATATAGTCAGGCTGATTGTACTATTCATTTTTCTCCATTACCTGATTAATGACATGCATGTGATCCATTGTAGAATATTCTTTCCTGACGCCAGCCTGTTTCCTTGGTTTATGAAAGTCCAGTGTTGCCCTTCTTCTATTGGAAATTATATTCGTGAAAATTTTATATAATACTGGAAGTAAGCTAATGGACGTATAATTTTTCAATTCTTTAACGTCTCCCTTTTTGTGGACTAGTATAATGCTTGGATTCTTCCAGTTTTCTGAGACCATTGAAGTCGATAGACACTTGAGAGAGCTGGCAGTTTTTCAAGCATTAGGTCTCCTCCGTCTTTGGTTAAATCTACTGTTATTCCATTTTCGCCTGCCGCTTTTCCCCAAACTTCAATGGCACCAAAATTGATACTGCTACCATCGATGGTCGAAACCACGACCGTTGGTGGGAGTCAAACACAAGACTTTTGAGGTTACCTGAGGCAAAGTTGATTAGGGCACTCGAACCCGCGAGCTTTCTTGGTAGTCGAACTCACGACTTTTGATGTTAATTAAGGCAAAGTTAAGGCTCTCGAACCCACAATGTCTGAGTGGAGTCGAACCCTCGATGTTTGGCGGGACCAAAATTCAATGCCGCCAAAATTGATGGTGCTACCATTGATGGTCGAAGCCGCGACCATTGTTGGGAGTCAAATCCACGACCTTTGGAGTTAACTAAGGCACTCGAACCCAGGAGCTTTGGTGGGACCAAAATTCAGTGGCACCAAAACTGATGGTGACACGATCGATGGTCCAACCCACGACCATTGGTAAGAATCGATCCCTTTACCTTTGGTAGGACGAAAGCTGAATGACACCAAAATAGATGGTGCCACCATTGATGGTTGAACCTAAGACCTTTGGTGTCAGTTAAGGCGAATTTAACTGCGGCACAGTTAATTAGGATAAATATATTAAGGCATTCGAACCAACGACCTTTGTTGCGAGAAAATAATTAATAGGAAGTAACAACGCATTTGAATGAGAATGTCAAGTCATTTAATAATGTCTCGTGAGCCTTAAGACTTTCGCGTTCATCCGCTTTAGCGTATGCTAAAGTTCCTATCACCTTTTAGTGAAGAAAATGAAGTGTGTGTTCCAGAAGTAATGCCTTCGAAGACCATTTTGAGGACTGCTAAACAAGGATTTATATTGTAGGAAAGCAACAAGGATTGTGCAAATGACATGCTCGAGAACCTTGCATAGTGTGCTGGATAGCGATATTGGGCTGTAGTTAAGATTATTTGTGGTAATTGTTTCCCGCCTTCCATTTACGTGGTAGTTTGAAGGATTCTAATGGCTGTGTGAAGAGGCGCATAAAAAGAAAAGATGAATACATCGACGTGCTTTTCAGAAATATTGAGTAAATTTCGACGGAATCCGAACTTGAGAGTTTCAAATGATTGAAAAGTTGGAACATTGATCTTCCACGATTCCTTTTAAAAGGTGTCCCACCTTATCCTCTTCTGACATTCGAGGGCTTGCCGTTTTGCAGAGCTTCATAACTTTCATGAAAAGGTAGTGGAAGTCTCTCCGGGGACCTCATCCCTCTCAGCTAACGTTTATTCCGCTCGTTTCTTCTGAGCATCTGAATTGCCAAAGCAGTGTGTTCAATGGGGCTCGTTGGTTGATCTTTAAAATACAAACAGGAACAGTGCAACACAGGACGAGCGAGTGAGGAGCACAGGACAGAGTGCTGACTAGGAACCAAATGCTTTATTTGCAGAAGCAGCATATAAAGACATCATTTAATGTGGCATAAAGAACAGAAAAAAAAAAAAGATAAGCGTCAGCCAGGAAGATAATCCAATTCTTTTGTTGAGAGCGTGAGGGGCTAGTTAGGTTTCAAAATGCCTGTGGAACGAGTGTCGGCAGCTTCATGGAAATGCTCACTTACTACCTAAAATCCACATTCATGTGTCATGACAATAAGCTTTTAATTCAAAAGCAGGGAGTGTGTATAGGTTCATGTTTCGCACCCATACTTTACGAAATTTTTTTGGCACGCTATGACAGGGGCTCACTCGCTCGCCTACAGCTGACGACCGTAAGCATATTTCGCTTTGTTGACGACTTTTTAGTATGTCATACAGTTGGCCCTTGTGACACGGAGTTAAACCTCCAAGACAATTATTGACACCTTCAGTGAAATAATGAAGGATTTTACATTAGCAACTGAAGAGCCCGCTACTGACGGTTTAAGGTTTTTTGACATTAGAATTGTTTTTAAACCTCATCACGTGTGCTGGAACTACTCGCCTCGCTCAAAGAAAGGTCTTCTCCCGTTTTCGTCTGCACACTCCAAACTCGTAAAACGAGGCATCGCCAAGGCTTGTTTGCGAGCTGCTCTGAAGCGCTCGTGCTAGCACTCTGTTGAACAGAGCTTTTCAGCGCAAGTCAACAGACTAAAATCAGCAGGCTACCTGACCAGCGGGTTGTGCAGTGTTGCTGGTGGCCTTGTTAAAGAGTTAAATAACGCCGGAAAACAAACTATGCCGTCACCGCCTTCGAGATCTTGAGTTGCCGTCATTCCTTATGTACACCGTGTATCCCATAACATTATGAAAATTGCGGCCAAGGCATGAGTGAGGGTGGTGTGCAATGCCCCTAATAAGCTGAGCACGTTGTGCAAAATAGTCAACAGAGAGGATACTGTCTCGCGCTAAAGCTTCTATAAGAATCATGCTCGCGGCTTTATTGACTGTACAACGCAAGTCGTCTATAAAATCCCGCTTGATTGTAAACGTTGCTATATAGGGCAAACGGGGAGGTGCATTAATGATCACCTGCGTGAACATACCACTTCACTAAAAGGAAACCCGTACAGTTATCTGGCTGCCCAGTGTAACACGTGTGGTTGCACCCTGATCTTTAAGGAGTGCGAAATAATTGGCACATATAGTGAAAAGCGTGCACGGGAAATCACTGAGGCATTTGGCATATTTAAAGTGGCGACGCGTGCGTCAGTTCTGCGTCCCCCAAACTCTCAACAAAAGAACTGGATTATCTTCTTGGCCTGACGATTATCGCTTTTACGATAATCGCTTGACGATTATCGCTAAAATCGATTAACGATTTTATTCTTCTTTTTCTGTTCTTTATGTCACATTCAATGTCTTTATATGCTACTTCTGCAAATAAAGCATTTGGTTGCTAGTCAGCGCTCTGTCCTGTGCTCTTTACTCACTCGTCCTGTGTTGCGCTGTTCCTGTTTTTGCTCTTGTCAAAACACTTCTTGATCTCCTCGACGAAATAGGCCCGGGTAGTTTGCGCGTCCGAATGGTTGTCATACCAAGCCATCGCCGTGTAAGTCAAAAATAAAACAGCGTTCCTCGGTTGGAAGGCAGCGTTCCTGTGGTCGTATTGGCTTGCCCTCTCACAATGGGCGAGCCACTCGTCGACATCTTCTTCTGCCTTTGCGGAGAACGTGCGTGGCTCTCGGTAGTGCTGAAACGGGGCCGCTCCTGCAGCAATGCAGTACTGGGAGCAACTTCGTCTCTAGGCATGATGGTGGGTGGCGGCAAAATCCCGCAAGGCAGTAGCTTCTACTAACGTATTGTACTGAAGGCCCCATTGTCCCTCGTGAGAGTAAATGGTACGCTCTAAGCGATTACTTAAAAAAATACAAGGCACAGGAATCGGGACGGTTGGCGTTTTTCGGGACCGGTACACAGGCAGCCAGCCGAACATCGAGCGTTCCTTCTCTACTCCCTGCCTCCTTGGTCATTCGCGCTATTTCTGCTCTATGTTACAAGAGCTTTTCACAATATGACACCGGGAATTTGCTGTGCAAATTAAATGAGTCGCATTGTTGACATGCAGACATTGGTATTTCAATGCAAACACGTCTCGTGGTGTATTATTATGCCATCCTTCTTGACTCATCCTCGCACACATTCCTTCATGCGCACATTACACGGTGCGCGTGGCGCAACATGATACTACTACACTTGGACTTCATACGGGACCTCAGGGCAATGGCGACAGCGAAAATGCGCCTAGAGTATTCCTATACCTACTCTCATGATACAATTTGGATGAATGGTGTGACGCCGTGTCGTGCAGCAAGTCCCTAAGGCTCTGTAATGAGATACAGCTTCAATCTGCGTGCTCAAGTTAGCATGCCAGTCACTGCGAAGGGTAGACCGTCTACGCAAGAGGCCCCAGATATCTCGTGCACCAGGGCAAATCCTAAGCAGATGCTACACGTCGGTGTCTGTCGTACAGTTAGGGCAGGTGGCATACCCTGTGGTGAAGCACTTCCACTTGCAAGTGAAAGCAGGGGCGAGGGATACCGCAGTCCGGATATTTACGACAAACAATGCAAGGCCTCAAACGGTAGCCTAAGGGTATGTGAGCACAAGAGTCAGGATGCTGGAACGGCACAAATGTGCAGGGTATGAAGCACCGTTGACAAATGCTTCACACGCTGCACATTTGTGCCTATCCACCATGCTCACTCCTGTGCTCATGTACTCTTTGGCTACCATTTGAGGCCTTCCATTGTTTGTTGTAAATGATTTCAACGATTGCGTAACAGGGAGTATTCCACCTGTCAACTCTTTGTTCCTCAGATACTCACCAGTAACTTTAACATGAATCCTTGCCTTATGGCCTCGTATGAGACGTATCGCTAGCTTAGATGTTTTTTAAAAGTTTCCGTAGCCAAAGAACAGCCCTACGCAAGCGGAACGTAATGCAACATGACGCTGTGATGTTAACACGACGTCGACGACCATAGAGGTTACGCTTTTCACCGAGTGACTCCTTTCTGCTTTTGATTTCTCAGGCAGATCGCTCGAGTAAGCATCGGGCTCACGGAAAACGTAACTCAGACAAAGGCAGGAAACCTAGCACTGTAACGTAAGGGAGGCTCCTTCTCACCATACGCATTTAACTGGGCAAGCAAAATAAGGCTTCACGGCACAGTAATCCTCACAATATAAATGCAATTGTTCTGCTTATGCACCGGAGTCAAAGCATGATGACTGCAATGCAATGTGATGTGCTGAGTTGAAAGGCATGCTGAGTGCTGCTGCAAGTATAGAATGAATTTTCAATTTGAAATCTTGAAAACGTCACGTTATGCGACCCTCTCTTTGATAAAAAAAAAACTATATATGTCCCACACAAGTTCTTTTTAGTTATCACTGTCTCGCGAATGTTTCTTCAACGGAGGCTAATCTTGTTTTACACAAATTGCCGTTACGCATCCAATGCTTGTTTTTCATTTGCGTGTACTTCATAAAACCCCTTACAATAACCTTTTGTGGAAGCTGAGTTTTACTTTTTCCGACTCATTTTTCGTCTGCAGTGAGCAGAATTTCAAATTGGTATGGTGGCGCGATATACCAATGCCATATTTAGATTTTATATCCCTCAGACTCTGAATGTAATCACGGGGTTTTACGAGCCAAAACCACGATATGATTACGAGGCACACCACAGTGGGAGACTTCAGATTACTTTTAACTATGTGTTTTTTTTTTTGACGTGCACTCTATGCGTGGTACACGGGCGTTTTTGCATTTCGCCCTCACCAAAATGCCGCCGCCGCCACCGCCACCGGGATTCGTTCCCGCGCCCTCGAATTTAGCCGCGCAATGCCAAAGCCCCTACACCACCACGACGGGTAGCCCTAAGAGTCTGCTACTACTTTATTCACTCTGTCTCAGTTACCATGACTGTCCTTGTCGTTTTCAAAAAAAAATTGTGCCACTGATAGCGGCACTGAGATCACACCTCTGACTAATGCCCTTAAGCCTCGACAGCAAAGAAACAATTCATTGGGTTTGTGTGGCACAGCAAACACTGCAAGCTTTTTCTAATTAACTCCTTGTCTGCTTCTTGCTTATTCAGCTATCTGCAAGAATCTCCACGCTGGCTGCTTACGAAGGATCGCATTGAGCGTGCCGAGCAGTCTCTGGTTCGCATCTTAAGGATCAATCGAAGACCCGTGCCTGACATGGACAAGGTCATGAGCGACCTCGCTCTCTTCGCAAAATCGGTGAGCTCGACCGCACCTTGCAGCTGCTGTGAAACTGGCTATACTGCCCGTCTCAAGCGTTAGTTGAGAAAAAGGAAGAGTTTGTCAAAGAAATAATCACGTGTCGGCCGCAACCCCATTTCTTTTACTGACTACACCGATCACCCCACAAAAGCTCTTTTAGACACATCACATTGGAAATAGAAACAGAATAAAAAAGTTGCCGGCGTAACTGTGCTACTGCTTTCATTTGCTGTTCTACAGCATTTGGCAGGTTCTAAGTACATGGCCCTCGTTTCGTCTATAATTCAGAGTATGCCTCTTTGCGATCTGTTTGCCTAACGGCATATGTAAGCTATGCTCGGTGTTGACATGGCTATGATTGCGGTGCACTTTTCAACTTCTCACATTTTAAGGTTATTTGCGCAATCCTCGTAGGGTTGTTTGTTTGTTCGACTCCGAAGTACTGCCGCATCATGTGAAATCCAGATTAAATTTTGGCTCTAAACAACGGCGGAAGACGATCGCGTACGTTTTACTAAAAGTCTGCTCCGGTCGAATTTCACGTTTCACATTATTGAAAGTGTACTGGTATGTTAAGCGAATGAAAAAGGATATTTTTGCATTTTGGCTACCTGTGGATGGTGTGGGCTCTAGAATTCGCAACCTCGGTCTCATATACGCACCCGGTCCGAAAGCTAAGAGGCGAGGGTACGCAAGTGCTGTTAGCAGCTCTGTGGTGAGCCACCGCTAGTGCAACCCGAAATCGCCTAATACAAATGGACATAAGTATACCACCCAAACCTAAAGGAGATAGATAAAAAAATAGGCTTCTCTGGATTCGATGATTCGTTCTTCAATGTTCATTTTCTCAGCACGGCTGACGTTAAATAGATCAAGTAGCCGTCCCAGCATCTTCATTAACATAGATTGATTTATTACCTGTTTTAATTACTGGTTTTAGAGCCAAAGTTGAAATGGTATTGTTGGATGAGGAAGCCGCCGAAAACAAAATAAGTTAACTCGATTTTAAAAAGGACATTCGTTAAGATATTCGTCGACAAAATTCACCATTTCCCACTTCGATACCGACACTGGGCGCACGAACAACGCCGGAACGCGATGTTTAGCTTGCTTGTTGAGGTCAACGCGTCTTATCCTTTTATCCACCGAGGGTAAGTCTCGGCGACGTACTTGCGGTGCAAACAAGCGACGATGTTTTAGACGCCTCAGCAGATCATCGCAGTGCGCTGCTAAGTGTCGAGACAACATAGAGAATAACGCGGGCACTGCTGCTTGCGCGCATTGTTTTATTACCGAGGCCAAAAAAGAAAGGGCAATTTTTGCCGGCGAATATCTCAACAAATATTGGTGCTTTCAAAATCGGGCAAATTGCTTTTCCCTCCGGCGGCGTCTTCCTCCAGCACTACCTTTGCAATGCTTGCGTTAAAACCAATTATTAGCACGTGAAATAACGACTGAATGAAGCTAATGTATTGCGACACCACTACTTGACCATCTGGTGTCTGCCATGCTGAAAAAGCGAATAGTGAAGGAAGCACCATCACATGGCCTAAATCCTATTTTCCAGGAATCTGTTTACAGTGAAATAGGTCACTTGGTATATACATATATACGTTACAAATATACAATCTGTGACAAAAACACTACTAGAAATAATTGATTCACCTTACAAACTAATGACTCCATCTTTTGAAAGCTGACCTCTCGGCTATCTACGCACAGCTGCCGCCATTTCTGGAGGTCATGGAAGCAAGCAGAGAACGCTTCATCTGGGATGCTCTTCAGCACATTAGCCACAGCATTTTGCATGACATCGTCACGAGGCGTCCCTTACAAAAACAATTCCACTTGCAGGAACAATAGAAACGGGCCACAGGAATATGGCACATGTGATAGAGCGGGAATATGGTGTTTATTCACGTGTTCCTGACATGACAAAGCACTGTGGGGCCTCGTGTTTTCATGCAACAAGGAGCACTCTTCAGATGATGAGAAATCAATACCACCACGCCAAATTTCTTGGCATGAACACTTTAGAATGTCAGTGTGCAAATTTTGGTTAACTGTTTGCCTAGGCATTCATGGTACGCTAAAGACAAAAATGCGATCAACATTATCTTCCTTTTCAAGAGTTGTCCCTTCCCACTTTTAAAAAGAGGAGAACCGTGATTTTGCCATCGGCGCTTTGCCGCTCCTGTTGAGGGTCATCGTAGTAGCACCAACTTTACTCTCCGTCAATCATGCGTCACACAAATGTGCAATGGCCTCTGATGCTTGACAGAAATACGGCAGCAATTGTTTGTCTGGCATTTTTATGCTCGCCCGTCAGTGTGTGAGGAACGACAAGTGCCGCATTCAGTTTCCGTTTTCCTAACTCATTACGCAAGATTTGCTGAAACATTTCCCCTGTTCAATTTCACATATTCTGGCTTCATGTGCACAGTACCACGGTCATTTTCATTTGGGCACTTCCTCATACATTTCATATTTGCAGCTGTATGTGGTACTGCCGGTCGCCTGACTCTACGACATCCTCTTGAACCACATATCTGCGGTACTGATGCTTTTGGCGCCATTCAAAGAAACGGTTTCTCGATAAATAAATGACCCACCAACTAACTTATTCCAAGATTCTTCTCAATACTGCTTCGTCCCCATATACCTGCTGAAGAGTGATATTCCATGTGCCATTCGGGATTTCTTCCTAGCATAACGCCGAAATTACCGCATACTGTCAGCTGGGTATTTGTGTCCACCACGTCAGTTGAGCAATGTCGAAATAAATGCACCAACCATACGAACAGTTATTGGCTAAAGAGGGCTCTGCCACCTAGCGAGTCATCATGGAAGCCTTTTTTACTGATACGTCCCCTCTCAGCACATACGAAGCCACTCACTCCTTTCCTGAATTTAGATTTCATAGATTTCTTTTAATGAGCTCTCAAAGTTTTTCACAAAGAGTACACCGTGGGTCCCAGCTGGTGTTAGCCAAGCTGCTAAAGAAATATCGAAAGATCACGCCGCAAGACACTATCAAAGACCTACGGCGTTCGGTTGACTGACGACCGAACATCGAACGCGCTTCTTTGTTCAGTCCTTCAGTAAGGTAAAAACGCGGTATAAAATAAAGCTGTCGTCATACTTCCTTGTTCCCGCGAGCTCATTCCGACTGACACTTTGCGTGACTCCCCATTGGACGCACAACGACTTCAGCAGGAAAGCTACGGCGAAGCTTAGTTTTACTATAGTACGTGAAAGAGGAGTTGCACCGCGAGCCGTGTTTCACGGTACTGCGTGCGTAATCAGGTAAATTGAACGAACGTCGATTTGTGTGGCCATCTTCAAATAAAGAAATGCGTAACTAGACTTTTATAATGATTCCCTTCAACTTTCCAATACAAGCACGTGCCCTAAAATTTGTAGTTAAGAAGTTCATTGATGTAACTAGTTTAAATTGTGAATGCATTTATTTGGTTTTTCTTGGAAATGATGACCGCTTCAGCCGGTAATTAATTTGTGGTGACATGATTTGAGTAAATCTGGTAGGCTTTGTTTTTTCTGTAAGTGTTCGAGCTAAAAAATACACCTTGCATACGGATACACATATACATATATGTACATATTTCCTCGAGAGGAAGACACGGTAAACGGCTCTTTTTTCTCAGGAGGCAGCAACGGTCTTCGCCGCTTAAGTTGGATTCACACGACGGGGCGGATCGGTCTGCGGACGACGATGGTTATTGGGTCATTCCACGCCAAATCAACCCAGGTTTTTTCGACCATCACAGATATGGCTGGAAAAATTTCCACGTGTTTGTTGGAGTTCAAAACTCATCCTCCATGTTTATTTTTTCTTGCAAAATTGTTTTAGAATTTTCAGGAGAATTTGTTTTTCCGGCCAAGCTAAGCTAGACGGCATCAATCAACATTTTTTCTCAGAGACACACTGTATAATCCACTCCTTCATATTGCGTTTGTGGCAGCCCAAAAATGCGATGTGACTGCAAAAATTGCAAATTTTATAAATATTTGAATAGTTCGATCGGTTCTGGCCCTAGCAAAAGCATGTAAAATTGCAAAGTTTGAGTTTTTTTCTCGGAACGTAGAAAAGCCTGGAAGTCACACATAAAATATATGCTGGTAGCCCAGTTAACATAGTACAGCTAAAAAATATTTCAAGTATCGAAGGTTTAGCCGTTCGCTTAGAAAAAAATTGTAAAGTTCCATTTTTTTGCAAAAAGCTCCATATTCAAGCTAAAAAAAGGTGCCTTGGTGGTCGTCCTAAAAATATATGCATTACATCATTAGATAGCCCTACATGTCTACTATGCATGTGAGAAGTTATAAAAAGGTGTTATTTTTCGAATGCAAGAAACGAGTTTTTGAATTTTCGTGTCAGCAACATCCTTTTTCCGACGCGAGTCAAGATAGGCAGAGCACTGATTTCGGTGATCCGCGGCCCAGGCTTGCTGGCCTGGGATCCAGACGACAAAGCTAGCATCGTCTGCAACGCAGACGAAAGGGAGACGGTGTGATCATCTGCATTTCATTGCCAAGAGACGCACGCTTCAGTGCAATGCGGCTTGTGCTTGGTGTGTGCCAGATAAAGCAGCTTCCAATTGCACATGGAACTTCGCGACCGCTTAATTTCCCCAGAGAATCCTGCAAATTTACAAGGTATGTTTCACACATTCATAAATTGAAATATTTACAAATAAGTATAAATTAAACGCAGAAAGAGCACTCGCATCATTCACGCAACACACTATAAATAAAATCTCGCCCTCAAATAGGTGAATTTATTTTCTATTTTCAGATGAACACCTTTTGCCCTGCTCACTGGGACCAAAAGACTGTCATAAGACGACACAATTGAAAAATACCTTCCTGATTAGAACTTACAGCCTAGATGAACGTGAACTTAGTCTTCTGGTATTGCGTGCGAAAAGCGACAAGGACAGTTTAGAAACAGTATGCGCACAGCATTATTACGTCTATATTAAGAAGATCAGGACTCTATGTGCGTCAAAGATGTGCTCGGACCCTTTCTCCGACCATGCGTCAAACCGTCGGGGTACGTAGGTCATATCTCTGGGCCTCGCTACAGCAGTGTCTCTCCTGGGGCTGGTTCCTGGTGAAAGACTGTGTCCTCAATCTAAAGTAGTGTGTTTCCAAATGCGGGCGCAGTTAGGCGCAGTTAGGCGCAGCCAATAAGAGCTTGGCAGATTGTGAAACAATATGCGAGTCTACATATGAAGGGAATGCATCCACCTCAACAAACTGTGCTGCACCACGAGCTGGGACTGGAAGGACCTCGAGCGGAAAACGGAAGCGCCATGAGGAAGAAGCGGCTGTCGCAGGTGGCACCTTGCCCAATGGTGATAGTAAGGATGCTCAAGTGCAAAGCGCAGCCTATGAAATGGCACCAACCACCACACTTGCGGAAGACTATAAAAAGCTTCTTGAAGACGTGAGAGACCGATTCGTACGAGAAAGAAAACGGTCAAAAAAATTTCTTTTCTGGCATTGGCGCCTCGTTCATGTTCCTGAAAAAAAGTTGCTGAGTACTTTGGTGTATCGGAAAGTCAAGTTCGCATTGCTGTGAAAATTAGGCAACAGGGAGGAATTTTGGGCTCTCCTACATCAAAGTTAAGTAGACCGCTAGACGACAGAACAATAAGAAGTATAATAAAGTTCTATGAGGATGAACATACATCCGTCTGTCTTCCAGGCAAGAAAGACGTCGTCCGAGGCAAGCAAAAAAGATTGCTGCTAATGAATCTTAAGGAAGCGCACGAGGAATGGAAGAAAAGTAACACAGAGCTGAAGTGCGGCTTTTCTACGTTAGCCTACGTGAGGCCATGTCACTGTTTACTTGCCGGTGCTCCGGGAACGCACTCCGTTTGTGTTTGCATTTACCACCAAAATGTAAAATTGATGCTGCAGTCCTTGGGCATTGTACAAACAATCGATTCGCTCCTTCAGATGACTGTGTGTGAGATAACGAATGAGTGCTGTATGACCGGTATATGCAGCAATTGCCGAGGAGATTCGTCGCTCAAACCGCTGATATTGAGCTCTCCTGCACTGAACCGGGATTTGGCAGCAAGTATTTCTCTCCGTCAGTGGGCTAGTGGAGTGCGCTGCCTATTGGAAACAATGTTGTTTACCCACAATGACTTCGTAGACCATCTCCTTGAGATGATAAGCGACTTAAAATCGCATCACTTTGCCGGCAAACACCAAGCTCGGCACCTACACAATTTGAAGACCACTCTCACGCCTGCAGAAGCCATAGTTATAATGGATTTCTCTGAAAACCACAGCTTTCTCATTCGGAGCGCCCCTCAGTCAATATACTGGGACAACTCTCAAGCAACAGTACATCCGATTGCAGTGTACTCTCGCTCGACGAACTCTTCTGATGAACCACATGTGCAATCGTACGTAGTGATATCCGACTGCCTCGACCATACGACTGCCGCTGTTTCGACATTTCAGCAGGTGCTGATGGAACTATTTAAAGTAGACATGCCGCTGGTAGAACATGTGCACTACTATTCGGATGGGGCTGCTTCCCAGTATAAGAACAGAAAGAATTTTGCAAACCTGTGATACCGCAAGCAAGATTTTAGTTTAGATGCTACATGGCATTTTTTTTGCTACATAACACGGAAAAAGTGCCTGTGATGAGTTGGGTGGCACCCTGAAACGGCTAGCTGCCAAGGCAAGCCTACAAAGGCCTTTCTCAAGGCAGATTTTGACACCGTTTGAGCTGTACAAGTGGGCACGTGAAAGCCTTTTACATATAAAACCAAGTTGGGTGCCGGAGAGTGCAATATCTAAGCGGGAGGTGGAACTGTCGTCCAGGTTTGCGAATGCTATGCGCATTAACGGAACCAGGTCTTTACATTAATTTCAGCTGACAGGCGCCAACACACTTCGACGTGACCCGGCGCGCGCGCGCGCGCGCGGTGGTTGCGCTCCGTCACGCCAGGTCGGCTACGCCGCGTCAGGCGTAAATCCGTCCCCCTACAGTACAACGCCGCGCCCCTGCCGCAGCTGGAGTAGCGCATGCGCAGAACACCGCGCCGCTCCGTGGCGCCTCTCGTGGAACATCGAAACAAATCTATGGGGAACCGGCGCTGGATAGGCGGCGCGTCGAAAAGAGTGCGTTGCACGCCGCCCTGGCGACGAAACGCGGCATATCCCAGCCGCTCGACTAGACGACACACATGTGCGCGGCCGTATTATAGTTCGTGAGTTTCTGTTTTCGCGCCGCATCAAGTGGACAGTTTTCGTAAAGAAGCTAGCGCCATCAAGTGAAGAAATGACGAAAGAAGCTTTTTAAGCTTTATATATTGCCGCGACGCCATCTGTGCCCAACCACGCTGACGACGAGGACGACGACCTCGTGTGTGCAAGCGAGCGTGCTAGGGAAGAAGAAGCGAAGACTGAACGCTTGTTCTAATTGTCAAGATTAAACTAACGCTCTCCGCTCTTGTCTCAAGTGAGCCGTGACACTGGTGGAGGTGCTGGGTATCGCATCATCGCCTAATGATAGGCACGACTCCTGCGAGTAGCCCTGCGTCCAGCCCTTCAAGACATCATCCACGCGTCGAGACACCTGTGCACCGTGCAAGCCGCCGCCTGCAAGGTCTGTGCCCGGAATTCGGTCTCTTGCAACGAACTTCGTCAGCGACCTCAATGACTCAGGAAATGGCGATTGCAAGTCCAACACAGGTTACTATCCAAAACAATCTAGTCCCCTCAAGCTTCCACGGTGACACGTACGAAGACGCCGAAGACTGGCTGGACCAGTACGAACGCGTAGCTAAGGTCAGTCAGTGGCGTCGCGGCATACTGCAGACTTTTCGATAATGAGTGAGCAGTTGGCAGACCGGCTTAAGAAAGTCAGAATGCAATGGACGGGCCCTTATATTCGAAATGCCGGGGGCCAGATAATGGTACCTACAGGAAAATGTACTGCACGGCTCCAGATAGGAAATACAGCTTTTGTCGCCACTTTTATGATTTTAAAAGAGTGCTGCAGATCACTCATCCTTGGAATGGACTTCTTGCGGGAGTACGGCGCCGTGGTTAACATACGGGACGGCGAGATAACCTTGTCAACTAGTACAGACACGAGCCAAGACGAAGAGCGCCGACGTACATCGTTACGCGTCGCCGACGACGACGTCTGCATACCACCACTATCATGCAGTCTTGTCTCCGTAACTTGCGGAGAACAGTTTGACAAGGACGGTGTAGCCGAACAACTAACTGCACTTCTGTTCCATCAAGGTATTGCCATCGCTCGGGGTATCGTCAGCCTAATCGGCGGTCGCACAGAGGTACTACTGACAAATTTTACCAATGAACGCCGGCACATCAGTAAAGGCACCGCTGTGGCGTACTTCGACGAAATGGACCACGTCCAACACTGCTTTGCTGTAAAACAGGAATCAACCACCGATACGATGCCATCTATACCCGTCGTCGACGTTGACCCAGGTTTATCGCCGCAACAGAAACAAGGGCTCAGAGAATTGATTGACCATTTTAAAGACTGCTTCTCTACAACGTCCCGAGTGCGTCAAACACCACTGACGAAACACCGCATCATTACGGAGGAAACAGCAATACCCATCCGACAGCATCCGTATCGCGTGGCTGAGAAAGAGCGTGAAGCAATACAGCAGCAAGTCAAGACAATGCTGGACGATGATGTTATCCAGCCGTCGAAAAGCCCTTGGGCATCGCCCGTGGTACTCGTTAAGAAGAAGGAAGGCAGCCTGAGGTTCTGTATCGACTATCGCAAGCTCAATCGGGTCACGAAAAAAGATGTGTATCCCTTACCACGCATCGACGATTCCCTCGACAGGCTACGGCATGCACGTTACTTCTCATCGATGGACTTAAAAAGTGGATACTGGCAAATAGAGGTCGATGAGCGGGATCGCGAAAAGACTGCATTTGTGAGGCCTGATGGGCTCTATGAATTCAAAGTTCTTCCTTTTGGTTTGTGCTCCGCCCCTGCCACGTTCCAAAGACTAATGGATACTGTTCTGTCATACCTTAAGTGGAATAGTTGCTTAGTGTACCTAGACGATGTGATTGTTTATTCTGCCACATTTGACGAACATCTCAGTCGGCTACGGTCAGTTCTTCAAGCCATACGGTCCGCTGGGCTTACCTTAAAGCCTGAAAAGTGCCACTTTGGCTATCAAGAACTACAGTTTTTGGGCCACATTGTAAGTCACACAGGCGTCCGACCTGATCCTGAGAAAATCGCAGCCGTCGCAAAGTTTTCAAGGCCTACGGACAAGAAGGCAGTCAGACGCTTCCTGGGCCTATGCTCATATTACCGGCGATTTATTGCGGGTTTTGCACGCATCGCCTCACCGCTCACCTGCCTAACCAGAGAAGATGTCACGTTTATGTGGGGCGAGAAACAGGAGGCGGCATTTAACGAGTTGCGGCACCGTCTACAAACTCCGCCTGTTCTTGCCCACTTTGACGTGGATGCGCCGACAATGATCCACACCGACGCCAGCAATGTGGGTCTAGGTGCCGTCCTTGTTCAGCGGCAAGACGGCGCTGAGCGAGTCATCGCTTACCCGAGTAGAACACTGTCACGTGCCGAGTCGAACTACTCCACCACAGAGAAGGAATGCTTGGCTGTAGTATGGGCCATTACCAAGTTCCGCCCGTACATGTATGGCCGCCCATTTCAAGTCATAAGTGACCATCATTCTCTCTGTTGGTTGACCAACATGAAAGATCCATCTGCACGTTTGGCACGCCGGAGCCTACGGCTTCAAGAGTACGACATGACAGTGGTCTATAAATCGGGAAGACAGCACTTAGACGCTGACTGCCTTTCCAGATCACCGATCGAGTCGTCCGGCCGAGATGATGACGAATCCGCAGGCTTTTTAGGAGTTGTTGGTGCAGCTACCATCTCTCAACAACAGCAAGATGACCACGAGCTCGCTTCACTAATTGATTTCTTAGAAGGCCGCACCACAAAAAGCCCAGATTGTTCTCAAGGAACTTGTCATCATTCTGCATACGAAACAGTGTTCTTTTTAAGAGGAACTTTTCTTCAACAGGGAAGAGATATCTACTGGTCATCCCTAAAACTCTCCGCAGTGAAATCTTGCAGGCCTGTCACGATGAAGCTACGTCGGGCCACCTAGGCTACACAAGAACATTAGCACGGATCAAAGAGAAATACTACTGGCCACGGCTCGCAACACACGTGAAGCACTACGTTCGCACGTGCCTTGACTGTCAGCGACGAAAAGTGCCACCTACGAAATCTGCCGGACTATTACATCCCGTTCAAGTGCCGGAAACACCGTTTGCACAAATTGGGATGGACCTTTTGGGCCCATTCCCAATATCAACTGCAGGAAATAAGTGGATCATAGTTGCGACAGATTACCTTACGCGTTATGCAGAAACCAAAGCACTTCCGAGCAGCACAGCAGCCGAAGCCGCGCAGTTCTTCATCGAAAACGTCGTCCTTAGGCACGGTGCTCCAGCGGTCATCGTAACCGACAGGGGAACCACATTCGCGGCTGAACTTTTGCGAACTGTACTCACGCTCAGTGGCACAGCGCACAGAAGGACGACAGCTTATCACCCGCAAAGCAATGGACTTACGGAGCGCCTCAACAAGACTCTTGCAGACATGTTGTGCATGTATGTCGATGTGGAACACAAGAACTGGGACCAAATATTACCCTACGTCACATTTGCTTACAATACGGCTCGGCAAGAAACAACAAGAATGACGCCATTCAGTCTCCTCCACGGTCGAGAAGTGACTACAATGCTGGATGCTATGCTTGCTCATGATTCCAGCGATTCCGAGAATGACGCCGCAGATTTTACAGTGCGCGCCGAAGAAGCAAGACAGCTCGCAAGCGTTCGCATAACTAGCCAGCAAGACCGTGATGCGCGACGTTACAATCAACGCCATCGATGCGTCGTCTACCAGCCCGGCCAAAGAGTCTGGGTTTGGGCTCCAGTGCGCCGCCGAGGCCTCGCGGAGAAACTTCTGCGCCGATACTTCGGACCGTACAAGGTTCTACGACGCCTTAGCGACGTCAACTATGAAGTCATTCCTGACAGCCAATCCTGCTCGAGGCGCCGTCACGACCTGCCTGAGGCTGTGCACGTGGTGCGCATGAAACCTTATTTGGCTGAATGACATGGACACTTGCTGGTGGGCTGGACACCGGGTGCTACCCGCCAAGCATCGGGACGATGCTCCTTCTGAAGGGGGGCAAATGCCGCGACGCCATCTGTGCCCAACCACGCTGACGACGAGGACGACGACCTCGTGTGTGCAAGCGAGCGTGCTAGGGAAGAAGAAGCGAAGACTGAACGCTTGTTCTAATTGTCAAGATTAAACTAACGCTCTCCGCTCTTGTCTCAAGTGAGCCATGACAATATTTTTCACAGTGTGTCGCGGCGAGCACGTGTGTTTCTTTAATGGTTGCGCGTGTGCCGTTGCCATGCGTGCGGGGCAGCCTGCCTCGCAAATCTAGCAGCTATGGCTCCAGTCGTGCTGCGGTATGGTTTCGGAAGTATTAGTTGGCCTTAAGACTTTTAATATTTCTCTAGCTAGACATAAAAAATTCAGATGTTACTTCGCCACAGCAGTCAATGGCGAAGAAAGCTTTATCGCATCAGCTGACTCACGCAAGCAAGGGTTTGAGTGCTCCGCTGCTGGATCTGTAACAACGCTGGCTACATTTAGCACTAATTACATAAATTTACCGGATGCATCTCAGCGCCGAGTCCTCATCCGCATGCGCATTTTAAATAACACATAGGTGGCTTAGTCGCGCGTGCGCCGGCAGTATGCGCACACAACGCGTATTACAAGGCAGCTTCCCTCCCACATAATTCTTGGCAATGAATGGATAATATTTACTTTTCGTATCGTTCGCTTCGTGCGGTGGCATTGGAAGGGGCTTGGCGGTGGTATTGCGAAGGAAAAATGGTTGGTACATATATGCCGGATGGTGCATGCTATTGCTCATTTTGTTTCCGACGAAATGCCGACTGCAGTCATTCTGCTGTTTGGTACTGGCTGTCACGGCTGACCGTCTTCACTGTCGCATAAACCAAGCACAGACGCGAAATTCGAATTAGAAACCAGCCCGACACCGCTTGACAGGGCGACAAGACAGGAACTTACTGCGCTCGCCTGACTGCTTGTATCCAACGCCGCCTCCGTTCTTGTTCGTAGGGTTTAGATGGAAAGACGCAGTAGGATACATCCTCCCCCATCCCGACGTAGTTGCGGCACTTGTATACACAACAGTATCGTCGGCGTCCTTTTGTTTTCCTTCGACTTTCAGGGCACGCAACGCCACTACCAGTAGCAATTTTCGTCCGCGGGAGCAGCTGAGTTGTGAACGTTCTGACCGCCAGGACGGCGCTATAGGTGTAGTGAAAACTCCAGCGCTGGTTCCCCATCGCGCTTTCTCTGTCGGTAGCGAACGCGGACCGGACTGTTGCTCGGCGATGGCACGGATGCAGACACATTCCGCAAAATGAAATTAAGCTGGAGACACACGGTACGATTCGGCGTCCGATCCGACGTGCGGCGCCACAAGCTCCGGCATGCGGCATACTACGATTCGGGGCACACGGTGCGTGCATCCGAAAGATTGAGTGGCGCGTAAGCTCCGCCCAGATACAGCCTCCCAGCTTCACTTCATATCCACATCGAGAAACACAATACAAACAACTCTGCACAGCACTGCTTCGTTTTACGCGAATACTGTCAATAACATTATGCCCCTGCGAGTGACGGAACACTTCACGACAGCGCGTTGTCTACTGACGGCTCCGCCAACAAGCAGTGATAGGGCCGGTAGGCCTAGCTAGGCGGACGCTGCGGCCGACGGCGCTGGCGTTCCAACGCGAGCTCGTCAAAGAACGCTTATTTTTGCCAAAACAATTAACACTTTACATTTAGGTCGCCCGTAATTAAATACAATGGTTTACCCGACGCAGTCGTTGCGAAGGGCAGACGTGCAAGCGAAGCGAGCAGCGTCGCTCAGACGGTCGGTGTGTGCTGTCTGCCCGTGAAATGCCCTCGCGTCACGGCTCTCGATCTCGCCAGTAGCTTGGTGCTAGTGTATTAGGCGCTGCTTTGCATAACAGGCACACGTTCGAGATAATTTTACTGAACTGGTAACTATTTCGTGTCCGAAACAAACTGCAACAGGCAAGGAAAAAAAAGAAGAAGACTGCGAGAAACCGGTCAGCCAGCGCCGCCTCCGTGGAGGGAACATCAGAGAACATCACATGCCAGCCGCGCTGCCATTGGCTGCGGCCAAACGACGGTGCGGTTGTAGGACGCGTTGGACGATGAAAATCTGCCCGGTTGGTCGCACGCCGGACGTCCGATCCGGCGCTTCGGCACGGCAAAACACCTCGATCCCGGCTGTCGTTCCGGTGCGTCGGACGCCGGATCGGACACCGAATCGGACCGTGTGTTGCGTGGTCTGCGTCGCAAGAGGAATAGGTCTCTCTACATAACACAGACACGTAGCCGCTGCCACTCCTTTTCGTCGCTTCAACAGCTTTCAGTTCACTAGCATAGAAGTCCTTCAGTCGCTTCCATAGTTTCAGGCACTCTTCGACTGAAACAGGGAATACAAGACAAACCAACAGGCGCTGAATGAATAGCATATCCGGAGACGTATACACACACGTGCGTAGCATTGACGCTCCTGTTGAGAGGCCAGAGTACATGCGTATCTGCTCCCGCGCGTTGTTTTCCCGCTCCGCATACCAGTAGTCCATTATTTTGGTGTCGTAGACACACGGGTGTTGCTGGACGACGTCCAGAAACCTTTCGATACTGGAGCCGCACAGGTCCGGCACGCTTTCTTGCGAAGAGGCCATCTCGTTCTGGCTCAGCCTGCCGAGTAGCGAGTCTCTACCTGGACGAGAGAGGGCGCTAGGCGCTAACTTGCTCTAGTGTTCCTGTATATGCTCCCTGCGGGAGCATATACAGGAACACTAAAGGGCAAGATATAGTCCGGCGTAACGCGCGCGCGCCGCCACGCGCGTCGCGGTTAAAGGGCAAGATATAGTCCGGCGTAACGCGCGCGCGCGGCCACGCGCGTCGCGGTTAAGCGACGTCGGTGAAAAACGCGCACTCTACAGTCCGGCGTCACGGCGTAGCCGGCGTGCCCAGGCGCGCTTGGCGAGCACAACGCCGCCGGCGTGGAGATAGAGCGTGTTCTATTTCACGCGGCTGCCGCTAGACCAGAATGCACTGCGCGCTGTAGCGGCAGCGAGCAGAAGGCAGAATGGCGGCCTGCGGTGCGCGTACTGACAGTGCGGCTGTGGTTTTTTGAACTTCCGTGCGGGATGACAGCGCGAGTGAGGACGCCTACTTGAAGCGATTTGCAACCTTCCATGTGTATACGATGTGAAACGCATGGACCACCGCGACACAGAGCGCAAGAACAACGCGTGGGAAGCTATACGAAAGCAATGTGGTCTCGCCACAGGTAAGCTGCATTTCGCAGCTCCTGTACTAGCTGGTGGTAGTCGCCGAGTTGAGGGCGCTTGTCGAATAGCTTTCACATGTACATACATGGTCCGCTTCCGTTTTTGACGTAGCCGAAGTACTAGCAATATGAGTGCGATGTTCTGGCTGTCAGGCATGGCGGCCGCATTTCGATGGGGGCGAAATGCGAAAAACACCCGTGTGCTTAGATTTAGGTACACGTTAAAGAAGCCCAGGTCAGAAAGAAAGTGGTTTTCGCATGTAAAACCTTATGTTTTTTTTTTCTGGCTGTTAGGACAAGTTAACGCCATCCCGCAAAAGTTTTCATGTTAGCGCACAAACAGCGCGGAACGAGAAGCGCGCGCGCTACCCGAACGACGCGCATGCGCCATGTAAACAGCTGTTCGCCGCGGCGAAGTTGCGCTCCCGGACGCACAGATGGCGTCAGCCTCGAGCTGCGCGCGCACGCGGAACTCTAGAGGAAGCAAATTTCTTGCACCCCTGGCGTCGCTAGCGCAGCGTATCCGACTTCGCCTGCCGCGGCCTGGCGCGCCGAGAACGCCGGACTATATTGGCCTTAACTTGCTTGGCGTGGTCGGCGCGAAATGCAGTCGGTTGCATTCGGCGCCGGACGACGTCCGAGCGCGCCGAATGCCGCCGGTCGCGTCGGCACCAGATGCCGCCGGACTGTAGGGGGTCGTGTTTTCGCCAACGTAACGTCGCCATGACGAGCGCGCGCGCGCGCGCGCGTTACGTCGGAGTGTATTGGCGCCAGTTGCATTCACGTCTTCGTCGCAGACAAGAAGTGTTAAAGCTGTTCGACAACCGGCACCTGCCCGGCTATAAAAGTGATACGGGCTATTTCAGGCTAATGTATTCAAACGCGGTCGACATTAAATTTTCGTAGCCATGGAAAAAAAAGTCAGGGATGCGGAGTTGGAAATCGCCTGTCTTGGTTTGCATACAATAAAAAAGCCACAAGCCCCATCCTGAATAGTTCCTTGGGCTCACTTTGTTGCCATTATGTCTTTGCAGGACGGCTACGCTTCATATATGTACGCTGTTTAGGTGATCCACATACTGATAATTGAAAAAAATCATTCTTGCGTTTAAAAAATAACACTTTTTTATAACTTCCCACATGCATAGTAGACACGTAGGGCTATCCAATTATGTAATGCATATATTTTTAGGCCGACCACCAAGGCACCTTTCTTACCTTGAATATGGAGCGTTTTGCAAAAAAGAATGAAATTTGAAATTTTTTTCCATGCGAACGGCTAAAGCTTCGATACTTCAAATATTTTTCAGCTGCACTATGTTAACTGGTCTACCGGTATATATTTTATATGTGACTTCCAGGTTTTTCTGCGTTCCGAGAAAAAAACTCAAACTTTGCAATTTTACACGCTTTTGCTGGGGCCAGAACCAATCGAAGTATTAAAATATTTATAAAATTTGCAATTTTCGCAGTCACATCGCATCTTTGGGTTGCCACAAGCGCAATTTAAAGGAGTGGATCACACAGTGTGCCTTTGAGAAAAAAATGTTGATTGGTGCAGTCTAGCTCAGCTTGGCCGGAAAAAAAAAGTGTTGTCAAAATTCTACAAAATTTTTGCAAGGAAAAATAAACATGGAGGATGAGTTTTGAACTCTAACAAACATGTGGAAACTTTTTAAGCTATATCTTTGATGGTCGAAAAAACACTGGTTGATTTGGCGTGGAATGACCCTAGTGCTCCCGTTTTGCGCCTCGTTCAGGAAGCCGCAGACAAGCTGCTTACGACACGATTGGCTACACCTCTGCCACGCTCGCATGAGGTCGGACTAAGCGATGTGTCATGTGAATCCGCCTTGAGAGAGCGTGGAATTATCCGTTTCTCTCACAAAAAAAAAAAACATAATCTCGATGACCACATACGAAAGGATAGTGACTAACAAATTTAAAAAAAGGCAGTGACATGCTATGCAGCGAATGAAAGAAAGAAAAAAAGACGATGGGACGGAGCGGGAACAGTAGAAACTTAGACCATTGAGTCAACGCTCGTAGTCGGGCTTTATCTTGACGCTGTTGATGTCGTAGGAAGGTGACCTACAGCAATGGTGGGAGGATTCTTCTGAGGCAACTTCGCAGTTGACTTCGCTTAAGCAGCGCAGAAATTGGCAAGGTCCAAAGTAATCTGCAAACAAATAATCTTTCGGAGGAACCTTATTGACAAATAGGGCTCCATACCCAGTGAAGAGAGCCGGCATTGTATGTTACGTTTTTGTGGTGGATGCTACACCGAGAGCATCACGACGTTGTAGATACAAAATATGGATCCACGCGAGCCGCTATGCCCCTTCGGCACGCTACACAAAGTAATCGGCATGCGGTATGGCGGCTTCAGAAGTGTTGCTTCAATCTTCATGTCGAGCATTGTGGAGACGTTGCATTGTAGACCATTGTGGGCCGTGCACCAGGCGAAAAGGTGGAAAGCCGGTGATTCCCTGAAGACGAATGTGACTTACGGACGCACATGGTCTGATGAGCAGTACGTAGCGGCGCACATGGAAAGCATGTATCTAAAATCGATTAATTGAGTCATTTTATTAAGCCTATGTTGGGTACGATGTCAGGTGGACGATCTCTCGGAGCGGCTTCGTTGCGCAAGGTGTGCCAAGGCACGTTATGACAACAGTCAGAGCAGCCTGTAAAGCAGGATCTTTTTGGTCAACATTTTAACGCATTGGAAGCAGTAGGTCGCCGAATTTTGGTTTCACTGTGCCGTGTCACGTAGTCGGTGGCGACTTGAAACATGCACTTCTGCTCAACGCTTTTGCTGTATGCAGCCCCTGTTCAATTACCAATCAATGTTGCTCTAAAATATTGTTGTTTTTTTTTTCGCAGGAGTCAAGAAAGAACACGACATTTCACTTCGTGGATTTTTTCAGAACGCCAAAAATGCGCAGAAATACTTTGGTTCTGTTCGCGATTTGGTAAGTGTGGGCTCTATTCGTCTTTCTTTCTTTGTGTTCAACCAGCAGGATCACAGTTGCTGTTTAGTAAAGCAGTAAGAAATGTGGAAGAAGAACTAGATTATTGTTTCAATTGTATGCGTACTACCACAAAACCTCTAATGTAACCTAAACCTATTGAAACCTCTGATACAAGCCATGTGGTGCCTCCTCGGATAGATTCTATTTTAACGCGAACCATTCTTGTCCAAGCCAACCCAATGTTTGTCGCGTATCTGGTATCTGGCCTTTTTCACGAAGCAGGCAGTAAAAAGAAAGACACCGCGGTTTGGATAGACATCGTACATGACTTCTGCTCTAAATAAATTAAAGCTTTGGGCCCCCGAAGAGTGTACGTAGAACTTCACCATTCACCATTCACCTTGAGAAGCTGCTTTTCATCAAAAGTCATGTATTCTTTCTCTAGATTCGGGGTCGAACTTGTAGTAGTGCCAGAGTCCGCTTAAGCGAACCTTTGCTTCTTCCGGGCTGCTGCCCTCTTGCGACGCGCATTGCACTTTCCGCCCTAAGCCTCTGCGAAATAATAAACATGCATATACGCTGTGCCACTGCGTATATACAACTTGAAATTAAAGAGTACGACGTACGTTGGTATTTCTCACGTTTCGGCTGGTGGACCAGCCTTTGTCAAAGTAAGAGGTACGTGCATTCGGCATCGCGTTTTAACATGTTTACACATGATAGTAATTGCGATACTGACAACAACAGTCAAGTATGACAGTGCAGAATAGCGAAAGCACAGCGCAGCTTCATAAAGAGTCATAGACGCGCAAAAAAATAATGATGAATAAAGTATCCCTTACACGTGCGCTTTGGTCACACTGCTGCCTTTGACAATAGAACACACGGCCGTTTTACAGGAGCCTACATAAGAAATTTGAGACGTCAATCCGAGCATTTTCGACGTGTTTTCACTCGTTCTACCGTTCGCTATTTTTTGGTGCCATCGCTCGGTCACATCGCCGACGACGGCGGCAGATTCTCGCGTAATGGGGCACATAATCTTTTCGCATTTAAACGCACGCAGTGTGAAGTCAAACCAGCCTGTATATGCGAAAGCCACTCCGACATCAGCGCACATATACATGGAGTCGCGCGCAAACGCGGCCTGCGTGATATTATACAATACGTCGACTGTCAGTCGTCATAGATCGACAAGTCAGCAAGGCACTAAATTCGAACGTAGCTTTCACTGTGCGGCACATTTACTCTTCACGCCGCCCGCGAGGATGACTAAAACACGTCCATACCGTGGGCCCAAGAATCACACAGCGATAACACTCTAACGCCACTGCCGCGGGGAAAGTCTTTCTTCCGAAGACTCGCGAAATCCGGATATAGCTACCAGTAATTCTTTATATCCAAAGTCTAGTCTAATGTAAAAAAAGATGAACCGAAAGGTGTCGGATTTGTTTTTACTGCTCGCGGAAATCTAAAATGCCATTTGCGGAATTCCCGAGTTCGACGTTACCCACTTAGGAAACCCCTGCATTGTTTGTCTGGTTTTTCGATTGTGCGCATATTCCATTGCTAGCATAATGTTTTGTGTATTTTGAATAATGTATTTACTCCCACTTCTCTAATAAACAAAATGAGGAATGGACAGCATTTCTGATAACAGGTATCTGGCAACTCAGATGCAGTTTGAAGTGACGGGCGTGATGAATTTGGAAGGCGACGCTAAGATGTAGCCACGGCTTATTTAGGCCGGCCATCCGTGGCGCCGCGGGGCCTCGCAAGCGGCCGACACCGTGGGCGCTCAGGGTAAGCGCGCTTGCGTGTTGTACTCTCGGGCTACTTTGAGCCCATCTTCTTCTTCGCCTCATTTGGAGGCGATAGTCACACCGCAGCGGGGTCCCTCTACAAGTGCGAAGCGTGATTGAATTAAAGTCCATTGGTATAGTGCAGGTAAAATGTGCAGACGGTGTCGTCGTTGATAGTGTCGGGTTGACGTAACACGAGAGACAAGTACGAGGCAGCACTGGCAGGGTAGGTTGTGAGCGACGTGTCGCCGCAATGATGCCGTAGCAGGAAATCATGACCTGCCGCAGGTTCTCGTAGATGCTCGAGCCTGGTAGAAGTCAGAGCTCCGAAGAAGACCGCCTGGGCAGTCACGACCTGTGTGGAGATAGTGTTGGTCGCTCACGTTGCTCACATAGAGATGATTCTCGTGCTGAGGAATCCAGATGGTATAGCTGTTCCTTCAAGACTACGGTAGGCCATGCATCCGCGGAAGGTGCGAGCGAGCACATTGGAAGGCTCGCCTGCTGCTGCTTGCGGCGACATCTCAAATGCCGCTAATATCAGGGCTGCGGTGGTCGCTACAATCACCACCATGGTTCTGCTTGTGGCGTTGCCGTGCCTGCGAGAGGGACATTTGAGCCTATATATATAGTGCAGCCAGTGGGATAGCCTCTGAATCGGTGATGAGTGACGTGCCACAGAACAGAAAGCGCACACAGCTTGCGGGAACGCCCAAGGAAGGCGAAAGGCGCGCCGTGGAGTAGCTAAAAGCGCCCGCGTTTGGCCCAGTGAATTGCTCAGAAGGAGTCACCACGCAGCTGCATTTGAGGATTGGAGGAGGCCGAAAGACCGAATAGAGGTTTGAAGCAGGGGCCGGCGCGTGCTGAGGAACGCCACGGCTCGACTCAGGCGATAGGGGACGACAAGACGCGAAATGCCGCGTCGGTTGAAATAGCGAGAGCTGTTATGAGTGGCCGCTTGAGGTGACGCAGCAAGCAAGGATGGCTGCCGCAAGTCCTCGTTGAAGTCGGGGCCGGAGGGTGGCAACCGGAGCCTGGAACGCAGCTGGAGCCTGAAACCTTGTTGATAAGGAAGTGACTGTCCAGCTGGATGAACCAGATGCGCGGCATGTCGGTGTAGAATTCCCGGTCATACTCAACCGCGGGACAGCTGCCGGATTGCGTAAGGCCACGTCACTCACACCTTGGTAGAGGCGGTGTGCTGACGCTGGCATGGCTGCGAATCGCTCGTCCGGTGTCACCAATTTGTCGGAACGCTGGACGCGGTCGTCTGAGTCACCAATTTGTGCGAGGTGGCGCGAAGAGGTAGTAGCCACGGTTTGTTTAGGCCGGCCAGCCGTGGTGCCACGAGATCTCGCGAGCGGCCGACACCGCGACCGCTCAGGTCGAGTGCGCTAGCGTGTTCCATTCTCGCGCTTCCTACACGTGAGCCCATCTTCTCTTTCGCCTGCTTTGGAGGCAATAGTCGTGCCACTATAAGAGCTAGGTGCTAGGATCTTCTGTCTGAAGGGTCGGATGGCTTAGGAGGACCATGGGCTCGCAAAAGAAGTACAGGAAGCAACAGCGCTCCATATATCCCAAGCAGAGAAACATTCCTTTGATTGAGAACTCGAAGTTACGACATTAAGCTAAGAAGCGTGGCATGATCAGCCACATAAGTATGCAATGTGTTGCACAAAAGGCAAGTAAGTGGTCAGAAAGTAAAGAAGCAAATGAGGAGCAGGAAAGTGTGCACGCTGTTACAGAAAGTTATCTTAATGCTGAGAGGAGCTACTACTGATTTGAGGTTGCATCTGCGATCGCTGCAAAAAGAGAAAATTAGAACATGATTGATGCGGTTTGGCCATTCTCATTTCTGATAAGTCCCATTGGCTGAGAATAAAGCTCACTCATAAACAGCGCCTCTGGGAGGTTTACTCAAACGGGGTGAAGCATGCAATTTGAAAATTAGCTTACTTTCTCACAGGAAGTGACTGTTGGCAAGAAAACGAAGAGCTTGAGTATCTTCTGAATGGCAGATCTCAAGGAGCTTCGAGAAAGCAATGAAGTTGAAATACAAGAATGCCCACATCAAAGACCTGAATGGACAGGTGTACTGTAAAACGATACACCTGCATGATACCAGCGCCTCCATGTGATCAGCACTATCTGGTGAATATCGATAGAGAACCTAAATGTGATTGCAAATCATGTTGCCATCCGGAAATAAGCAGTCGTTGAAAGAGTGCATAGTGATTTTAAAAAGCCTAAAATAATTTTTTTAAATCATAATAAACGAAGATGGAACTAGAAACTTAGGGAACCACAACTGTATTACATAGCACTTGGGCTGCCGCACCGAAGATAAACAGAAGCGCGAGGAAAATGTAGCCCACAAATTTAAGCGACGGCATAGCGAAAAAAAGTAGCAAGTACTGCAAACAAAATGGAAAGACATCAAAGGATCTAGATGATGATTAACTTTACAGCATGGGAATTGCAAAGAGAAAATTACAGAAGCAATATGTAGTACGGAAACCAGGCAATTCGGCACAACCAATCTCACGGAGAACGGCAACCGTAATGCGATTGGCATTGAAGCAGTGTAGAGACACACCTTACTGCCACGGCCGATGCGCGTTACCTACGAGGCGTGTATGCAGCCGGGCTCCTATCTCGCGCATCGCACTGAGCACGCTGCGCCACCTGTCGCAGTCCGCGCGAGGCGCATGTCTCAATGTATCTCAAGACAGGCACTTTGAGTGTGTCTCTCTACCTATCTTTCTGGCTTCCTACGCCGGTGGGGTATTTGCTCATGCCGCGCTCGCGGCCTCATCTTTCGAGCACCGTCATCCCAATCTCGCCTCTGATTCTCGCGTACTACCTGCGCCGGGCCAGATGGCGCGCGTAAGAAGATCCGTCTATGTTGGCTGCGGAACACAGGATAGTGGTTGCCTCCGCAAGAATTGCGATCACAAAGCAAGTTTCCCACCCTTGGGCATGCCAACCTACTCCTGACGCTCATAAGGAAGCTTTTGGAAGACCGAAGCTTCGCCGAGATATGCGGCAACTCAGGGGTTTACTTTAGCAGCTCGAGGATGGCTTACTACTGAAATACTATTTGGCACAGAGGAACAAGAACGTGATCGAAATGATCGAGCATCTAGGCAAGTCCACGTTCTTTCTGACCCTTAACATGGCCGAGCTCCAGAATGAGCGCCTGCTCGAAGCCATCGCGAAATTTAGAGAGTCGGTATGATAGGAGCCACGAGGGCGGTGCCCACCTGAAATACCAGGGGAGAAGGCGCAGGAATAGATGTTAGCATGTACGAACTGGTTGTGGCCTCTTAGAAAATCTTGAATCCAGTTGAAAGCGTGCGGGTGACGGTTTAAACCCTATATCGTTAGTAGAAAATGAAAATGAGGCACATTTCAAATGCGTTTTCAAAATAGAAAAGGCAGCGCATCGATTTGAATGTTACGCTCTAGGTGGAAATGAAACTTCATGGAGTCTCGCATGAGTGATCGTTACGAAAGCCGTGTCGGTTGCAATGAGAAACAGCTTACAGATGATAAGAAGTTAGCAACATTGGAACAGATGTCGCGTTCCATGACCTTGGAGCAAGCAGTAGTGCGTCAGATTGGCCAGTACTAACAACGGTTTTCGCCATCCTATTGTCATGAAATTCCTCAACTTTAAAACAGAAGTGCTACAAAATGCCCACAGGCTGAAAAAAATCGAGTCCCCTAAAGTGTGGATAGAAGACCTTCCGCCGAAGGTACAGTTGGCTCGTAGGAAGTTGCGCGACTTTGCTAAGAGCAATCGTGAAGAAAAGAAACTTTTTTCCATTCGTTTTATGTCTCTACATTTTAAAGGTTCTATTTAACGGTTTGACTCGGCCACTAATAATGTTGTACAAGTTGCTGCAAGGAACCAATCTTCCACTAATTGACGAAAAACAACTGAGGCGTAAGGTTACGTCGATACATGCAGTCTCGTTGCTGTTGGCAAATTTCCGCAGCCTTCTTTACAATATTGACGCAGTGAAAACTCTCATACATTCTTGCACCACAGATATGGTAACAGGTACGGAAATGTGGCTTTCCAGTGACATCACTAACAGCGAAGTTGCACTTCGCCCATCATTTTTAATATCTCGAAAGGACCGGGAAGGCTTGCGAGGAGGCACGGTCATTAAAGTCATTAAATATGAGTTGGCAACCATCTCTAGTGATAGTCCACTCTCCTCTTGAAATAGTGTGGGTCGCTGCACGTAATGGAAATGCGCAATGTTTCATTGGTGCATGCTATCGCGCACCTGATAGCCGTTTGGAATTTGTTCATTTTATCAATGATACTTTACTACAGGTCATATCCCAGTTCCCAAAGTGCATATTGATATCAGTGGGTGATTTTAATTACCCAGGTATCGAGTGGTCTACGTCGTCCTTGAAGGCAAATAGCAACAGATCTGAGTGTCTTCATTTTCTACAAACCTTACATTTTTATCATTTAACTCAAGTCGGTGGCAAACCAACTCGGCGTGACCACGTACTATACATTATTTTAACAAATCATCCAGACCTTGCTGCGACACATGTACTAGAACCATTAAGTGATCACAGGGTGGTGCAAGCTTCCTTTGCATTGAAACCTGCCAATAAATAAACAGCGAAAATTGCATTCTCAACTACGCACACTCCGACGTTGGCAGAATGATTGGTATTTAGCCTAATTTACAGCCGACTTTGCAAACAATTTTCAAAACAGAACGGTAAATGATAACTGGAACTCCGCGATATCCGCTATAAGCTAAAACAAGTTGAAACTACATGTATACCAAGAATGACCACCAGCTCAAGGCCAAATGATCCGTGGTTTAACCGCGAAATAAAGAACTGCGTAAACGAGAAAAAAATAAGAGCGTTCAGAAAAGCTGCCTGAACAAATGCTCCAGCACTGGCAAAATTACAAAAGCATAGCGCACCATACAGAAACTACAATTCTCGAAGCTAAAGACAAGTTTGTTAATTTAACCCTTCCCAATATAAAAACTGATGCGAAAAAGTTTTGGCAAGTAGTTAACCCAAGAGCAAATCACACTGCTCCTTTACCAATTTCCGGAAGCGGAGCAGTGCTTAACCGAAGAGATAGCACAAAGCTATTTAGCAAATGCTTCTCTGGAGTTTTTACTATCGAACTGCCACTTGATAACACTCACATACTTGAACAACCATCTATTCAATTCCCTTTTTCATCCATCAAAATATGGGAACATGGTGTCTCTCGTGCAACTGGCAGGCTTCCTCATAAAACCAGCCCAGGTACTGATGGTATAAGTGCTAAACTCCTAAAATTAACCTCACACTACTCTTAAGTTTTGTTATCACTAATATTTCAGCAGTCACTAGATACAGGCTCCCTACCGGAAGATTGAAAATCAGCATTAGTAATACTGGCATTTAAATCTGGTAAAACATCAGACCCTAATAATTACAGACCTGTATCACTGACATCTATTTGTTGCAAATTACTGAAACACATCCTATACTCTCATATTCTAGCCCATCTGAACGATAATAACCTGTCCCTCAATAACCAACCTGGCTTTCGCCAAAATTGCACATGTCAAACGCAACTATGTGAACTTGTAACAGATATTCACATTTCTTTGCACAAATTGATTAGTACAGGCGCCATCCTTATTGATATATTTAAAGCTTTCCACTGGGCAAGTCATAATCGAATAAAACTGAAAGTTAGAATCCTACGGCTTGACTATAACACGGCGCCATGGATTGAGGAGTTCCTAACTAACAGATTTCAAGTAACAACAGGGCCGGTATTTTGTAGCGATGCCTTTGCTTTTTCAGGCTTTTCGCCCTTGGCCAGTGGTCAGAGCGACGGTCTGCCCACATTATGAACGGGATCAGGCGGCAGTGTGGTGGATGATAAGAATAGCATAGAATAAGGCATAAGGCATCGCTACAAAATAGCGGCCCTGCTTTTTTAACAGCACTCACGTCAGTTCGGGAGTTCCTCAAGGGTCCGTCCTTGGTCCACCGCTATTTTTAAAATACATCAATGACATCACAACTAATATTACTTCACAAATACGTCTCTTCGCAGATGACTGCGTTTTGTATAATGAAATAAGCTGTGCGCCGACATCTCTGTACTGCAGTCCAATTTAACAAAACCAACTGACTGGAGAAACACATGGCAGATCAAAATTTACATAGCCAAAACTAAACATGTAAATGTTGTTTGGATAACTCGACCTACCTCTGACCAGTATACAATACGCGGTATTACCATTGCCTCAGTATCTTCAATCTAGTAATTGGGTGTCTTGTTTACCTCCAATTTAAGCTGGAATGCTCACTTGAACACATCAACACAAAGCATACAAAAGCTTGCTTACCTAAAACGGCATTTATGCCTTGTAAACACAGATACCAGGTTTCGCGCATGCAGTTCTATCAGGCCCTCTTTAGATTATGCGTCCCTAATCTGGTAACCGTTACTCTAATTTCACGAACCTACTTGAATCAGTTTAAAATAATGCTGCGCGGTTCATCCTAACTTCATACTCTCGATTTCAAGGTTTTTCTGCCTTAAATAAAGTACTGAATCTCCCTTCATTTGACATGCGCAGGAAGTTATCACGGTTGTCCTTCTTCCATAGCCTTTACCACCGCAACATCACATTCGATCGAGCCCGTATTCTTCCCGCTTCCCACATCTCGACCCGCACAGACCATGTTCATAAAGTAAAACCTATATTTGCCAGGACTAACGCTTACCAAAATTCGCCTCTAGTTTTATCTATTGCCGAATGGAACTCGCTACCTGCAAACATTGTCTCGCTTACGGAATCATCATCATTTCATGCAGCACTGCTAACCTTTTTAGAGTGTATCAACCTGTCCGAACCCGCATTTGCTTGAATATTTGCTTAAACAGTGTTTTCGTGTGCTTGGAATTGTATAAACTTCATTGCGTTTTATCTTATATGTATCCGTATAGGTTGTTTACCTAGATCATAATTCGATTGTATCCTTAAACTCGTTTTCTGATGGGTACTGGTTGTCTACATCGCATTTTAGGTTCTTATGCGTTTTTCACGCTATTCTATATTGTATAAACTCCGTTTCTCTTTTCTTCCCTTTTTTCTGTTTTGTTTGTTTCTGCTCGAGATTTCGATCTTTTTTATTGTTCCTAATGCCTTCATATATTATTTGCACTGTACACATTCCACGTACGTTTGAACTTTTTTGTCCTCCCTATGTAATGCCCTAACAGGCCCTTAGTGTACTCAAATAAATAAATAAATAAACAAGTCCCTGAACGTGGTCATGTTGTTGTCAATGTCCACGTGGTCGCTCGCTGAAGTACTGGCGGGTCAGGCTTGTAGCTTGACGAGATGATCTTCGATTTGCGCTCTGTTGCCAAAGTGTCTGTGCAGAATTTCTAGTGCATCTTTATAGCAAGCCTCAGTAGTACGCACAGATTTTATCGCTACTAGGGCTGGTCCATGCAGCAACGAGCGAAGGTACTGAAACTTTTCAAAAATTAAAAGACGAAAGTTCTTATGGATAGCCTTTTGGAATTGCGCTCAAAAGGGCATCCAGTTGGCCAACTCACCGCCGAAGGTTTCCAAGCGCCGCTTACGCAGCTTCACGCCGTCACCTCGGAGAACCGTTTCTTCCCTTGGGGGTGCACTTGACTGTGGTGCAGTTTCAGGCCTTCTGTTGTCCCCTTGAAAGCAGGTCAGCTTTGTTTGTTGGCGAAATCTGATCTACCCGTGAAGCATGTTGGCTATGATACACGAGCCATCGAATGTTCCAGAGTCATCGCTGGTGCCCGCGTGTCTTCTAGAAAGTTCTCCACCATTGGCGTCGCGCATACATGCAAACAGATTACACAAGGTTCGCTGACAAACGACGGCGGATAGAACACTCGACAACATTCCATAAACTTCCGATACCGCAGGCGCGTGCCACGCTGCGCGAAAACATTTGTTAGACGGTGAAAAATGCTTACCCGAAAAAGATAAACAAGTCCACGTATCAATATGACCCCGTTTAAGTGGGGTAAGGTTTACTTAGGCCACTCTGGGTGTTGAGTCAACGTGAGGCTAAGAAAGCACATGGCGGCATAAAATTCATCAGGAACTACACTTCTAGCCGTCTACTGTATCGAGTGTGTCTGTTATCCTGTTTTCGAAGATACTCAGATCATCTCCAAAAGCACTAACCAGCTAAACCGTGAAATGGCAGAGGCCTTTCACATAAAGAGGAGATAACTGCGTCAGCCACCCCTCGGTCTTGCTACATAATAAGGAATTCAAGTTTCTTGACAGCTGCACTTTCTTTAACATTTAACGTTGCCTTTCAAATGATTTAAACCATGAACCTTAATATGCATGCGCAGCCGTCCTACTTCGTTTTTTGCGTGCTTATATTTGTTTCCTTTCAACAAAATCTCTCAGTTGTGAGTAAGCGGCTCGTCCTGTTCACTCTCTTCGTTCTCGTCTTTGTGCGCTTTTACAGTTTCAAGATTTAAGCTAAACAAGTCCGCAGACGTATAAGACAAGTCGCTGTATCCAGAGCCTGAGTGCTTCGCAGGTTCCACATGTCATACTTAAAAGCACGTGCTCTACTGTTGCGTTTCAATTCTCCACGATGTTAGATACCCACGCTACTCATTCTATTTGCATGCACTCTCATTTCCTCCAAGTTGAAGTCAGGCACTGATATATCGGCCAATTGCGCAGAACTTCGCTGGAGCCGTTTGCTGCGAACAGCTTTCAGCTTATGACATGCTGAAATTCGCGCATCGCTAGCTCATACGTTGCACGCATTGAAAGCATTGCCAAAATTGCAAAATACGCGAGTTATTCTCTTTAAAAATGAAACATGATAAAGGGAATTTTCATTTTGTTTGTCCAATTATCAGTCTAGCTATCGGCAGCAAGGAACACTGGGTGTCACATGAGCGAAATTGCTGGCGTGTGAAAGACACTCCTAGAAAATCGCAATGTGACACGAACGCATCAACCCGTTATTTAGCTCCGGTCGCAGCATGTGAAACGGCCTTGAAATCAGTCGGTTGCATCTTCTGCCGGCCCTTATGCCCACTCCGTAGGCCTAGCTCCCCTCGGCCGGCGTCGTACCGACGCCGCTACACTGCGGTGAGGTACCAAAAATTTCGTAAAACCCACTCCCCCAACGCGCAATCTACATGGTTTACAAGAGTCGAAATAGTTTAGATGAAGCTCTTCACGTGAATGGTCGGTCGACATGAATGAACGCGTCCTGCTGTTGGTCGCAGGTTCATGGGCTCGTTCGTATACTACAACCTGGTGCTCTCGTCGACCAGCGCACCTGGCAACCCATACATGAACTACGCTATTTCGTCGGCCGGCGAGATCCCGGCCGCACTGCTGGGGCTGTGGGTGGCTCGGCGATGGAGTCGGCGCCGTTCTCAGGCGTTCTTCCTGCTGCTCGCAGCGCTCGCCCTGGCACCATTGCCCTTCTTACCTAAAGGTGACAATCGACGCTCGTTTCCTACATAGCAAAGCGATGACGCGTCTTTTGGACATTTCGCATGCTTTATACCAACGCACTGATCCCGCAAAGCCCAGTGTCCAGGGTTGTGTTTTAGCAGCCTCTTTCCTAAATGCGCTTCAGAGATCGCGATGAAAGACCGAGTCTAAGGTGGGATGATAACGAATTTTAATGATGAAGAAGAAACAAAAATATTTCAGTTTTTGTGGATATAAACCAAGGATTGCACAGGAGATATAATGGATCAGTTGCAGCTTATCAATGCTATTCCCGTAATAAGGACTTTGCATGTTAACATAAAGAAAGGGGTCCTGCACCTCAAGGCTGATACGGAATCTTTTACCAACCGACTACAATAAATACTCTAATGCAGGAGCAATTGCTGATTGCGGACCAAGTACAATGAAATTCACTAAAGGAAGCGATTTTTTTTCCTTTCCTATACACTCAAATTCAGTCTTTCAATCGTCCCAAATTCAAAAAAAAAATATTGGGTTTTACGTGCCAAAACCACTTTCTGATTATGAGGCACGCCGTAGTGGGGGACTCCGGAAATTTCGACCACCTGGGGTTCTTTAACGTGCACCTAAATCTAAGTACACGGGTGTTTTCGCATTTCGCCCCCATCGAAATGCGGCCGCCGTGGCCGGGATTCGATCCCGCGACCTTGTGCTCAGCAGCCTAACACCATAGCCACTGAGCAACCACGGCGGGTTCTTCCCAAATTCAAAGGAAGTGTCAAAATAAGAAAAGCAAATCGTAAAAGGACCAAAAGGAACAGGCATTCAAAATAGTTCAGAGCAACAATCTTATTCAAAAAGAAATAGAAAAAAGGTAGGGAAGTTAGCCAAAAACAGCGCTGATTGGCGACCCGGCACGTATTATTCCAAATAAAAAGAGGAAGTGAGACATGTACCGCACAACCTAAACCGCATACAATATACAGCGGCAGCAGGCGTCGTTCATGGCCGCACGATTGGCCGCTCGAGGCACGTCGCGTGTATTCGCAGGCTTCTTTCACGCTGGGAAAAACACTTTTATGTAGCACGCATTGAGCTATGAAAAGCTTTATCGGGAGTTTTCCACGTTGCTCTACAATTTTCTCATTGACACTTTTCACCTAATCATAATATTACTTAATTACCAATAATTATTTTACTAGGCACAATGCAAAAAATCTTCTGAGTATCCCAAGTGGCGGCAAACATTAACATGCTTCTGTCCAGCTATGTCCCATTTGCATATTTGTTATCTTGATATATGATATTTGGGGCACATTGTATATAAGCGCACTGGCGCGTAACAATGAAGACGCTTTATTCTTGGTAAAAAAACGCTCCGCGTAACGCTCATAACGAGGCCACAACGTTCTTGTTTTGCATTCGCAATGCCAGCAACTGGCAACAAGCTATGGGAAGACGAGATGACACAGAAAAACGACAGCAGATGACAGCCATTCTCGTCTTATGATCGGCTGAAGGTGCTTATTATAAACCCCAGACTATCAGTCCTGGGCGAAATGACGTCACTCTCGTCTTTCAGTCGGTTCGTGCGGTGTTCTTTCTATCGTTTCCTCCTCTCATTCAAGGAACCCTTGATAGGCGTTTGTGAATTCAGCGCAAGCATTTTTTTCATGCCAGCGACGCTCTTACGGTGATCCACGCCTGCTGCGCAGTAGCCTGGTCTAAAACCCCTTAAACTTCGTAAAGTAGCGACACTCTCCTCCTCCGCCTTCACTCCTTCTAGTTTCTCCTCTCTTTTGCGCTTCCTCCTCGACCGTGGCGCCGCCTACACTGCTCGAGCGTAGCAACGGCGCCAACATGCGCTCCCCACCATTCCGTAGACGCTTCTCGAGCAAAAATGGCGCTGATGCACGTCGCGAGAGACCACGTGATGCTATTAAGCCAATAGCGGTGTGGCGTCGGCCTCGGCCAGAGCGCGGGAGAAGGAGGCGGCATTCTACAAAGCGTGGCACTACTTTAGGAAGTTTAAGGGGCTTTAGTCAGGTCAGCATGACGGTATGAGAAATCTGGTAACAGTAGCCTCGCATCGTGAAATTAACAATGTGAAGCGTGCACCACGGTAAGCGCGGTCACTAAAACGCGTCAGATCAGCAAGATCAGCATATGCGTCGCTCGAATTATGCTGTTTTGTGTGCTCTGCACAGTTCGATCGCTTCATTCGGTGCGTTGGATGAAGCAAGATTTGTTTATAAAAATGAGTAGTGTAAGTGCATATCGTATGAATTATGTTGAATGACCGAATAAACTTCCCATCAAGGCCGTTATGCTTGCTTCAAACGACTGACAACTCAAACATTATTTCATTTTCGTGGTAAGTTCCATTGTTACGTTCAGCTACAGCGCCCGTATCCACAAATTTTCTTGCTTCGAGTGCGCCTCAGTGACAGTTTCGGCTTCACATATATTAATTACCCAGAAAAAATATGAAACAATACTTATCGAGAAAATGGTCAGAAAAAGATACATAATCTCTCGAATGATATTCGCTTCATATTTAAAAAAATATTCAAGATGTTGGACTAGAAAGCGTTAGGAGTGGCGTCGAACGGCAAATATCTCAAGAAACTTCAGCTTGTTGATGACATTGTCCTGTTCAGCAGCCTAGGGGACACATTGCAACACTTGATTGAAGACCTTAACCAATGAAGTGTAAGAGTAGGTTGAAGATTAATGTGCAGAAGACAAAGGTAATGTTGAATTATCCCTCAAGCGAACAAGAATCCATGATCGGCAGTCAGGCTGTAGAATGTTTGCAGGAGTACGTTTATACAGATCATTTACTCATAGGGATCCCTGATCGTGTGAAGAATACTTACAGAACAATAAAAATGGATCTAAGGGCCAGCGGCTGCCATAACCAAATCATGACCAAGCCCCGATAACTCACCATCATCATCAACACCATCATCATCATCATCATCAGCCTGGTTGCGTCCACTGCAGAGCAACGGCCTCTCCCATACTTCTCCAACCACCCCGGTCATGTACTAATTGTGGCCATGTCCTCCCTGCAAACTTCTTAATCTCATCCGCCCCCTGCTACGCTTCCTTTCCCTTGGAATCCAGCCCGTAACCCTTAATGACCATCGGTTATCTTCCCTCCTCAATACATGCCCTGCCCATGCTCATTTCTTTTTCTTGATTTCAACAAAGATGTCATTAACTCGCGTTTGTACCCTCACCCAATCTGCTCTTTTCTTATCCCGTAACGTTACACCCATCATTCTTCTTTCCATAGCTCGTTGCGTCGTCCTCAATTCAAGTAGAACCCTTTTCGTAAGCCTCCAGGTTTCTGCCCCGTAGGTGAGCACTGGTAAGACACAGCTATTATATACTTTTCTCTTGAGGGATAATGGAACCCTGCTGTTCACGATCTGAGAATGCCTGCCAAACGCACCCCAGCCCATTCTTCTTCTTCTGATTATTTCCGTCACATGATCCGGATCCGCCGTCACTACCTGCCCTAAGTAGATGTATTCCCTTACCACTTCCAGTGCCTCGCTACCTATGGTAAATTGCTGTTCTCTTCCGAGACTGTTAAACATCACTTTAGTTTTCTGCATAGTAATTTTCAGACCCACCCTTCTGCTTTGCCTCTCCAGGTCAGTGAGCATGCATTGCAATTGGTCTCCTGAGTTACTAAGCAAGGCAATATCATCAGCGAATCGCAAGTTGCTAAGGCATTCTCCACAAACTTTTATCCCCAATTCTTCCCAATCCAGGTCTCTGAATACCTCCTGTAAACACGCTGTGAATAGCATTGGAGAGATTGTATCTCCCTGTCTGATGCCTTTCTTTATTGGGATTTGGTTGCTTTCTTTATGGAGGACTACGGTGGCTGTGGAGCCGCTATAGATATCTTTAAGTATTTTTACACATGGCTCACCTATTTCCTGACTCCGTAATGCATCCATGACTGCTGAGGTTTCCACTGAACCAAACGCTTTTTTCGTAATCAATGAAAGCTATATATAAGGGTTGGTTATATTCCGCACATTTCTCTATCACCTAATTGATAGTGTGAATATGATCTATTGTTGAGTAGCCTTTACGGAATCCTGCCTGGTCTTTTGCTTGACAGAAGTCTAAGGTGTTCCTGATTCTATTTGCGATTACCTTAGTAAATAGTTTGTAGGAAACGGACAGTAAGCTGATCGGTCTATAATTTTTCAAGTCTTTGGCGTACCCTTTCTTATGGATTAGGATTATGTTAGCGTTCTTCCAAGATTCCTGTACGCTCGAGGTCATGAGGCATTGCGTATACAGGGTGGCCAGTTTCTCTAGAACAATCTGCCCACCATCCTTCAACAGATCTGCTGTTACCTGATCCTCCCCAGCTGCCTTCCCTCTTTGCATAGCTCCCAAGGCTTTCTTTACTTCTTGCGGCATTACTTGTGGGATTTCAAGTTCCTCTAGACTGCTCTCTCTTCCATTATCGTCGTGGGTGTCACTGGTACTGTATAAATCTCTGTAGAACTCCTCAGCCACTTGAACTATCTCATCCATATTAGTAATGATATTGCCGGCTGTGTCTCCTAACGCATACATCTGAATCTTGCCAATTCCTAGTTTCTTCTTCACTGCTTTTAGGCTTCCTCCGTTCCTGATAGTATGTTCAATTTTATCCATATTATACTTGCTTATGTCAGTTGTCTTACACTTGTTGATTAACTTGGAAAGTTCTGGCAGTTCTATTCCAGCTGTAGGGTTTGAGGCTTTCATACATTGGCGTTTCTTGATCAGATCTTTCGTCTCCTGCAATAGCTTACTGGTATCCTGTCTAGTGGAGTTACCACCGATTTTTTTTTGCAGACTCCTTAATGATGCCCCTAATATTGTCGTTCATTGCTTCAACACTAAGGTCCCCTTTCTGTGTTAAAGCCGAATACCTATTCTGTAGCTTGATCCAGAATTCCTCTATTTTACCTCTTACCACTAACTCATTGACCAGCTTCTTATGTAGAATTTTCTTATGTTCCCTCCTCAAGTCTAGGGCTATTGGAGTTCTTAGCATCCTATGGTCCCTACAGCGCACCTTGCCGAGCACGTCCACATCATGTATGATACCAGAGTTAGCACAGAGTATAAAGTCTATTTCATTTCTAGTCTCGTCATTCGGGCTCCTCCACATCCACTTTCGGCTATCCCGCTTGCGGAAGAAGGTATTCATTATCCGCATATTATTCTGTTCAGCAAAGTCTACTAATAACTCTCCCCAGCTATTCCTAGTGCCTATGCCATATTACCCCACTGACTTGTCTCCAGCCTGCTTCTTGCCTACCTTGGCATTGAAGTCGCCCATCAGTAGAGTGGACTTTGTTTTGACTTTACCAATCGCCGATTCCACGTCTTCATAGAAGCTTTCGCCTTCCTGGACATCATGACTTGATGTAGGGGCGTAGACCTGTACAACCTTCATTTTGTACCTCTTATTAAGTTTCACAACAAGACCTGCCACCCTCTCGTTAATGCTATAAAATCCCTGTATGTTACCAGCTATATTCTTATTATTCAGGAATGCGATTCCTAGCTCTCGTCTCTCCGCTAAGCCCCTGTAGCATAGGACGTGACCGCTTTTTAGCACTGTGTATGCGTCTTTTGGCCACCTAACTTCACTGAGCCCTATTATATCCAATTTACTGCCCTCTAATTCCTCCAATAGCAGCGCTAGACTCGCCTCACTAGATAACGTTCTAGCGTTAAACGTTGCCAGGTTCATATTCCAATGGCGGCCTGTCCGGAGCCAGGGATTCTTAGCACCCTCTGCTGCGTAGCAGGTCTGACCGCCGCCGTGGTCAGTTGCTTCGCAGCTGCTGGGGACTGAGGGGCCGGGGTTTGATTGTTGTGTTCATATAGGAGGTTGCGGCCAAGTACTACACCAGGGTGGCCAATCCTGCTCTGGTGAGGGAGTGGGTTACCGGTTCTGGTCACTGGGATCAGGCGACACTCCAGGCCTGTTTTATGCAATTTTATCAACACGCGGATTTTTTTTCATCCGGTGGAAGATTTCGCGGCACCGGGATTCGAACCACGGACCTCTTGCACGCGAGGCGGGTGTTCTACCTCTACACCACCACTGCACCCTCAGATGAACTACGGTTTCGATTCTAGGAACACTAGAGGATAGATACTGGTACAATTTGCAGAAAGAAATTAGCCTGGAATAGTGAACGCCTTTTTCAGGAACAATAGCAATAGGAAATGTGCCTGGAAAAGCCCTAATTGTTATACAAGAAACGAAATATACTTCATACTTTCGGCTGATCCCAGCATAGTGCAGGATGTAGAAGTCATAGGTAGAGTAAAGTGCAGTGATCATAGGTTAGTGCGGGCTAGGACTCACATCAAGATGAGAGAAAGAGCACGATTGGTCAAGAAGAAACAGGTCAAACTAGATGCAGTAAGTGTAGAACCAGGCAAATTCAGGCTAATACTTGCAAACAAATATGCAGCCTTAAAACAGAGGGATGATGATGACATAAAGCTAATGAATGAAACCGTAATTAGGCTCCCCTCAGCGGCAGCAATTGCAGCGGGAAGCAGAGCACCAAGGCAACCAATAGGCAAGCTCTCTCAAGTAACAAAAGTTCTAATAAAGAAACGACAAAGAATGAAAGTGTCCAACTCAAGAGGTAAGATCAAAAAGGCGAACATAAGTGATATTCGAAACTATAACTTGAGAAAGACTGAAGAAGCCGTAAAAAATAGACGAAGCTTGAAATCAGTGACAAAGAAGCTTGGCATAAAACCAGCCAATATTTATGCACTGAAAGATAAGAGCAGGGTAATATCATCAGCAATCGCTGATGATATTACGGAGAAGCGGAAGAATTCTATATTGACCTGTACAATACCAAGAGGAGCCGGGATACCTCAATTAGAAAGAGTAATGAATAGGATACAGAACCTCCTCCTATAACTAGCGATGAGGTCAGAAGGGCTTTGCAAGACATGAAACGAGTAAGAGGGGCAGGAGAAGATGGAATAAAAGTCGATTTAGTAAAAGATGGAGGCGACATAATGCTTGGAAAACTGGCGCCTCTTTATACAAAGTGTCTATCGACTACAAGCGTCTCAGAAAACTGGAAGAATGCAAATATTATACTAATTCACAAAAAAGGAGACGTTAAAGAATCGAAAAATTATAGGCCCATCAGCTTACTCCCAGTATCATATAAAATATTTGCCAAAATAATATCCAAGGGAGTAAGGGCAACACTGAACATTAGTCAACCAAGGGAACAGGCTGGCTTGAGGAAGGAATACTCTACAATAGATCACATTCATGCGATTAATCAGGTTATCGAGAAATTCGCAGAGTACAATAAGCCTTCCTATATGGATTGATAAACTACGAAGAGGCATTTTATTGACTAGAGATACCAGCAGTCATAGAGGCATTACGTAATCAAGGTGTACAAAGCGCTTACGTAAATACCTTCGAAAATATCTGCAGAGGTTCTACAGCTACCTTAACACTACAGAAGAAAAGCAGGAAGATACCTATAAGGAAAGGGGTCAGACAGGGAGACACAATCTCTCCAATGCTACTCAGTGCGTGCTTGGAAGAAGTATTCAAACTACTACACCCGGAAGGTTTAGGAGTGAGGATCGACGGTGAATATCTCAGCAACCTTCGGTTTGCCGATGGTATTGTTCTATACGGCAACAATGCAGACGAGTTACAACAAATGATTGAGGACCTTACCAGAGAGAGTATAAGAGTGGGGTTGGAAGATTAATGTGCCGAAGACAAAGATAATGCTGAATATCCGGGCAAAGAAACAAGAGTTCAAGATCGCCAGTCGGCCTCTAGAGTCGCTGAAGGAGTACGTTTACTTAGGTCAATTATTCGCAGGTAACCCTGATCATGAGAAGGAATTTCATAGAAGAATAGAAATGGGTTGGATCGCATACGGCAGACATTGTCAGCTCCTGACTGGAAGCTTGCCATTATCATTGAAAAGGAAGGTGTACAGCCAGTGCATTTGAACAGTGCTGACATATGGCGTAGAGACTTGAAGTCTAACAAAGAAGCTTGAGAACAAGTTAAGGACCGCGCAAAGAACGATCGAACAAAGATTGCTAGGCATGAAGTTAAGAGACAGATAGAGAGTGGTTTGGATCAGAGCGGAAACGGGTATAGAGGATATTCTAATTGACAAGAGAAAAAAAAATGGAGCTTGGCAGGCCATGTTATGAGCCGGTTAGATAACCGTTGGACCGTTAGGGTTACAGAATGGGTACCAAGAGAAGGGAAACGCAGTCGAGGATGGCAGAAGACTATGTGGAGCAATGTAGTTAGGAAATTCGCAGGAGCTAGTTGGAATCGGTTGGCGAAGGAGAGCGGTAATTGGAGATCGCAGGGAGAGGCCCTCGTCCTGTAGTGGACATAAAACAGGCTGATGATGATGATGATCACCGGGAGCTCGCTACTGTCGTTGAAAAGAAAAGTCTACAATAATATCATTAATAATGTATTGGCATATGCGACAGTAACTTGGAGGCTAACAATGAAGCTTGAGAACAATTTAAGGAGCGCTCAAAGGGATGGAACGAAAAATTAAGACACTGGAAGAGAAAGGTGTGGATCAGAGAGCCAAGGTTGCTATTCGTACTTGAAATTAAGATGTAAAAATTTTCGCCCATGATTATGATACTCACTAATGCAAAATTTGAGCACAGCTCTATACATGTTTTCATTTCGCGATAAACTGCGTCGCGCGGACAGAGCTAAGTGCGGCGCGACTGCCTCGCTAATCGGGAGGTCGCGAAATACGCGTTGGCAGGATTCACAGCAGCCACCGCAGGCAGACCTCCGCTCATGCTGCACATTGTTTCCATATGAGGTATCAGTGGACGTGCTCGGCGCATGCGATCGGTGAACAGAGGACGGCGCACTGCTCTCGCGACATGTTGTAACAGTTGTCGCCGCCTTGTGCGGCACTACGCTTTTCTTCTCACGTTTTCGCCATACCCTCCTCCTCCGCTTTCCTCCACGCGCTCATTTCGCCATCACTGTCTTTCATCCTCGCCGCTCTCGGCGCTCGCTCTTTCATCCTTCGCTGTGCTTGTTCGCTCGGTTATGCCGAGATACGACGCCCACGCGAAACGCAGGAACGTGCACCCAGAGGCCCAACCACACGGAATAAATCTTGGACTGCTTTTCGGCGTCGGCGCCAACCCACGCAACACGACCGCATGCCGGTTTACGCGTGGTGGTGCAGACGTGGTGGTGCAACGTGGTTAGACGTGGTGGTGCAAGCAGGAGACAAACGAACTATGGCGTCCGAGACGAAGCACCACGCCCTGCCACGTGCCCCTGCCATGATAGACAGTGCAGCTTATGAAGCATCATTGACAATGATGTTCTAATTTACTGCGTGGAGATACGACCGGAGCTATAGCAGCCGCGACCCAGGGACTATAAAAATTAGTACAAAAAGACTGTTTTCCGGCGCAGGTAGTTTCAAACATTTTATGCGTGCAATCGAATGAGTGACTGCCATAAATTAATGGCATTCAAATCAAACAGAACAAAGGGCTATGCCATGCTAACGATAGGTTATGTTTATTGGAAGCAGCGAAGAAGTGTGACATGGCCGAAGCAGCGTAGACTTAACAGCGTTCCCGGTTTGGTTCGATTGTACTTGTGCATGAATTTATAGACACGGCAGCTTAAATGCGATAAAAAATTTCAAAACTGAATAAAAAATATGTCGACAGCCGGATTGATGAATAAAGTAATCACCGAGTTATGAGGACGTTTTACTTGATGTTTGCAAGCGGTACTCCCCCAATCCATGTCCAAGGTGAGCTAGCAAGAGGGCAGCGCGTATTTCTGCGATGTCAAACCTGTAACAGCTCAATTTAGCTAGCAGAACAAGCATTTTGACTCTGCTGAAGTAAACTTTACTTCACATTTGTTGCACATAAGCCCGCACATGGCATGCAAAGCGTATGCATCCAGATATAACACACTTTCTCCCGCGTCACACAAGCTCTTCATATAAAACCAATGAGGGTGAACGGACGCACACACAGTGAGGATACGGTCTAACAATATTTGTATTTCTCTTCTGTCACTACTACTATAAGCTAGTTTCTTCATCCTGTCAAATATTAGGCAACGCTGGCATTTGGAAGAGTTGATGGGTAAAGTGCCTGATGCGGGCGGCCCTGAGTGTGACCTGAGCAGCACAGCATGTGTCTCCAGGGATGCCATACCACCTAGCCCTCTTGTAACACAAGGACACACCGTCAGCATGAGTTATATGTTACCCAAGTTGAGAAAAAAAATTGCAGACGCTGAAGACGACAAGACAGACTTTGTGCTGCCATGGCTACGTAGTACTTTAAGTAAGGCGTAACAGTGAGGCTTAACATATAAGCAGCACAGACTATTTTTTACAATCATGCCATATGTTCACTCTTGCTTTTGCGCGTATAGCGACAGTTTCCACTCCTTCCTGAATACATATGAGGTAAGCGTGTTTCTCTACTGTTTTGAAGCCTGCATTCCCTTTTGAATGTACGAGATACCAGCTGTACAGACGTCGTCTGGCTGCGGGAGACTCGAAAAGTCCTAATGGTGAAAAACGAAATGAAATATATTTCGTACTTTCTGCGAATCCCAACATAGTGCAGAATGTAGAAGTGCTAGGTAGCGTAAAATGCAGTGATCATAGGTTATCGAGGTGTAGGATCCACCTCAATTTGAAGAGAGAAAGGTTAAAATTCGTCAACAAGAAACAGCCCAACTTACACGCAGCAAGGGAAAAACCCGACAAATTCAGACTGGTACTTGCAAACAATTATGCAGCTTTATAACAGATAGATGAAGATTACTTAGAGGTAATGAATAAAATCGTGACTAGACTGGCTTCAGAAGCAGCAGTTGAAGTGGGAGGTATCGTACAAAGGCAAGGAGTAGGCAAGCTCTTCCAAGTACCGAAGGATCTAATAAAGAAACAACAAAGAATGAAAGTGTCGAACTCAAGAGGTGAGATAGAATTCGCCGAACTGTCAAAACTAATCAAAAAGGCGAAAATAAGTGATATTGGAAACTATGGCGTGAGAAAGACTGAGTAAGCAGTAAAAATTGACGGAGCATTAAATCAGTTAGAATGAAAGTTGGCATAGGACAAACCAAGATGCATGCTCTGAAAGGTAAGCAGGGTAATATCATCAGCAATCTCAAACATATAGTAAAATCAGCGTAAGAATTCCGTACTGACCTGCACAGTACCCAGAGCATCTACGACACCTTCATTCGGAGTAGTAATGATCACTAGTGGTGAAGTTAGAAGGGTCTTCCAAGACATAAAACGGGAAAAAGCGGCAGGGGAAGATGGAACAACTATCGATCTAATCAAAGTTAGAGGAGTCATAATGCTTGAAAAACTTGCGGCCCTTTATACGAACTTTCTATCGACTTCAAAGGTCCCAGAGAACTAGAAGAATGCCAACATTATAGTAGTCCACAGAAAGGGAGACGTTAGAGAATAGAAAAATTATAGGCCCATTAGCTTACTGCCAGTATTATATAAAATATTCACCAAGATAATAACGAACAGAATAAGAGCAACACTGGACTTCAGTCAACCAAGGGAACAGGCTGGCTTCAAGAAGGAATACTCTACAATCGATCACATCCACTTCATCAATCAGGTGCTCGACATATGCACAGAATGCCATCAGTCTCTGTGTATGGCTTTCACAGATTACTAAAATGCATTTGGTTCAGAAGAGATAGCAGTAGTCATAAAGGCATTACGTAATCAAGGAGTACAGACCGCCTACGTAAATATCGTTACGCGAACGAAGGATTAAGACTGGAGACTATTTACAAAGTATGCTTACAGAAGACAATGCTGCGCTGGCCAGTTCAGCCAACAGCTCGAGAGCCAGAGAGCGTTCGTCGTCTTCATCGGGGCGCCCGCGTACACCGGCCACAGGACACACGCAATATGCAAGTATCATTACCCCCGGCGGCAGATGCACCGTCTCGGGGCGTCTAAATATTGGTTATAACCAGAAAGCAATATGGCTTGAGGCGTGCGACATGCACAACGTTAGTGGAATTTGGGACATATGAGGCCCTGGTACTGACTGGGGCGATTTCGTAGGTAACTGGAGTCACGGCCCGAAGCACTCGGTATGGGCCTGTGTACCGAGGCAGAAGTTTTTCTGATAGGCCAACGTGACAAGTCAGGGACCACACGAGCTCCAGAGATCCAGGCGAAAAGTGGACGTCCCTGTGTTGGCGAAAGTACAAGCGCCGTTGCTTGTCTTGAGAGGTCAGGAGGTGGGCACGGGCAATGTCGCGTGCTTGGACTGCCCTGGTGATGGCGTGAAGTGCATACTCGCTGGTCTCTGCTGCGGCAGATGCAAGGGATGCGTCCAGCGGCAATGTGAGTTCTCGGCCGAACAGGAGAAAGAACGAGGAATAACTGGCAGTGTCGTGACGCGAAGAATTATAAGCAAACGTGACATAGGGTAAGGCAAGGTCCCAATCACTATAGTCGGACGAAACGTACTTTGCAAGCATGTCTGTTAGGATGCGATTCAGACGCTCAGTGAAACCATTGGTCTGTGGATGGTAAGACGTAGTCAGCATGGTAGAGTCTTGCAGTCCTGCTTGGTGGAGCAGGACTGCAAGACGTTGGTGATGACTTAAGAAAGAAATGTCGAACCACGGTCTGTGAGCAGTTGGTGTGGAGCACCATACTGCAGAATTACCTCGCGTAAAAAATCGGCGACATCTGTGGCGCAGCTTGTTGGAAGTGCTCTGGTGATGGCGTAGCGCGTGGCATAATCTGTAGCCACAGCGACCCACTTGCTGTCACACTTGGATAGAGGAAAAGGGCCAAGTAAGTCCAAGCCCATGCGAAAGAACGGCTCGGAAGGAAAATCGAGCGGTTGAAGGCACCCGGCAGAGAGCGTCAATGGTGTTTCTCGGCGCTGGCATTTTTCACTCGCCACCACGCTTTTCTGGACAGAGTGGGCAAGGCCGGACCAAAAGAAGCGTCGGTGAATCCAATCGTAGGTGCGGGAGACGTCAAGGTGACCTGCCGTTGGTAAATCATGAAATTCTTGGAGAACAGCTGACAGGAGGTGCTTAGGAATGACGAGGAGTAGGGCAGGACCATCGGGGCGTACATTGTGGCGGTATAATACACCATCCCGGAGAACAACCAGGTGAAGGAACGAATCAGAAGGTGAAGATTACAAGCCATCAATCATGGCGCGCAAGTCGCATCACGGCGTTGTTCCTTCGCACCGTGTAGCAGATGAGAAACTCAGAAAACGCAAGCGTCGGTATCGGGTTCAGGGTCGGCGGGTGGTTCATCCACTACATAGCGTGATAAGCAGTCTGCGTCTTGATGTAATCGGCCCGACTTGTACACTACTGGATAGGAATATTCTTGCAGCCGCAGAGCCCAGCGGCCAAGCCGGCTGGTAGGATCTTTCAGTGAGGAAAGCGAGCAGAGCGCGTGGTGGTTCGTGAATACAGATAAGTGTGTGCCATACAAGTACGGGCGGAATTTGGAAGCCGCCCAGATCAGAGCCAGGCATTCACGATCTGTAATCGAATAGTTGCGCTCCGCTGCTGTGAAGAGGCGGCTAGCATACGCGATAACGCGATCTTGACCCTGTTGGCGCTGGGCTAAGGCGGCTCCGATACCATGACCACTTGCATCGGTACGCACCTCTGTAGAAGAGGACTGGACAAAGTTGGCTAGTATAGGCAGCGTGGTGAGAATGTTGGTGAGGTGGGCAAACACGGCTGTTTGAGCGGGGCTCCAGATAAACGGCACGTCCTTCTTCAGAAGATCAGTAACAGGTCGGGCAATCGCTGCGAATTCCTTAACGAAGCGTCGGAAGTAGGAGCACAGTCCTACAAGACTTCGGGCGTCTTTAACAAACTGAGGTATAAGAAAAGACGTGAAACATAAACTTTAGCCGTGTCTGGTTGAATACCGGAAGCGTCGACGAGGCGGCCCAGTACTATAATCTGCCAACCACCGAAGTGACACTTCCAGAAATTTAGTTGGAGCCCAGCATCGCGGAAAACTTGAAGAACAGCTGATAAGCGCTCAAGGTGTGTCTCAAATGTAGACGAAAATACGAGAATGTCGTCTAGGTAGCAGAAGCATGTTGACCATTGAACCCTTGAAGCAAATAGTCAACCATACGTTCGAACGTACATGGGGCGTTGCATAACCCGAATGGCATAACTTTGAATTGATATAGACCATCAGAAGTGATGGACGTGGTCTTGTCTTGGTCTTTTTCATCCACAGAAATCTGCTAATAACCAGACCGCAGGTCTATTGATGAAAAGTAGTTTGCACCGTGGAGACAATCGAGGGCGTCGTCAATGCGAGGCAAGGGGTAGACGTCTTTTTTGGTAATGCGGTTTATATGAGGATAATCTCCGCAGAAACGCCATGTGTCATCTTTCTTTTTAGCAAGCACCAGGGCTGACGCCCAAGGGCTCCACGAAGGTTCAACAGTCCCTTTGGCAAGCATCTTGTTCACTTCATCTTGAGTAACCCTACGCTCTGAAGCAGAAACTCGATATGGCCGGTGATGAATAGGACTGGCATCACCAGTATTTGTGTGATGCTTAACAATTGAAGTCTGGCCCAATTGGCGATTGCTGAGGTCGAAGATGTCGTGGTAGGAAACCAAAAGGCGACATAGAGCTGCTGCTTGTTAAGGCAATAGGAGCGCAGCAATCATGGGCCGAAATGCTGAGTCAGGGCAAATAGAATCCTGTGGACGTGGTGAAGAATCGGAGCAGACGTCTACAAAAAACGTCGTGGCGTGGTTATCTCAGATGTTACGGAGCGTTGCAACCGATACGCCTTTGGGTAGAACTTCCTTTGTCAGGCCAAAATTGACGATGGGGAGGCATGTCCGGTTATCGGCGACGGTGACGACGAAGTGGGGCACAGTGATATTCCGCATCAAAAGGACATCAGCAACAGGTGTGGCGACGTAATTGCCATCGGGCACAGGAAAAGATGATACCAAATCGACGAAAGTCAGGGTTTTAGGAGGCATACGAACCAAGGCGGTCGTACTAAAGTTATTCGGCAGTTCCGCACGAATATGCGCGAGTAGAGGAAGTTCGAGGCAAAGGGGACTGGCAGAATAGTCGATCGAAGCTGAATGCGCCGGAAGAAGGTCGAGTCCGAGGATTAGGTCATGGGGACAATTGGTCAGCGCTCTAAAAAGAAGTGGAACGTGGCGGTCGGCGATACTTATACGGGAAGTACACATTCCGGTGACGTCAACAATGCCGCCATCGGCCACGCGTACGGCTCGAGTAGTAGGAGGCTTGAGAACCTTCCTCAGTCGACGACGGAGGTTACGACTCATTATAGACACCTGGGCTCCAGTATCTATTAACGCCGTCAAAGGCAGACCGTCGACGTGAACACGAATTAAGTTCTGGTTCGTTGGGAGGGTCAATGGAGGATTTCGACACGACGAAGCTAATTCAGCACTACCTCCAGGAGCTGCATGGTCTAGTTTTCCGTCCGGGAGGGTCCATAATTGGTCGGCGACGAACAGTGGCGTGGCTGGGGCGAGGGTGACCGATGGCGCTGAGGTGACGGCGGGCGATCAGGACGACTGGCATGGACGGATACGTCAGAAGTAGGAGTCATACGGCGAGGCGAGTAACGGCGCGGGTCGGCATACGGGCGAGGAGACGGGGAAAATGAGCTTGAATACGGCGACGTCCAGGAGGTGCGGCAGTGGCGAGCGACATGGCCAATGCGGAGGCAACAGAAGCAAATGAGCTTGTCGTCCGGAGTTCTCCACTTGGTAGGTTTACGGTATCTGAGAGGAGAATACAGATTGCCGTGACGATTAGCAGTCGGCACCGGTCGGGCGTCAGGTCCGGAGACGGAGCAGGCAGCAGGTAAACCTAGCTTTGCACACCCTTGCCACACAACTGCCTGAATGAGAGAGATCGCTGGGGCTGGTTGGTCAATAGTGGGGCCAATTGGGCGTTTATAGAACGGCACAGGACTTGTGGCCTTGAGCTCGCGGCGAACAATACGTGTGACGTGCTCATTTAAGGGTGGTGAAGCGGCAAGGTCGATGGAAGACGAGCTCGCAGCCGTGTTAGGGAGCCGGCAGAACTGTGAAATGACGCGGCGGCTTTTGGCGAGCTCAAAGCGGCGGCATTCCTTGACAATTACGTCGATGGTGGACACATTGTTGAAGACCAACAAGTTGAATGCGTCGTCCGTGATTCCTTTGAGTACGTGGCCTAATTCGTTAACCTAGGCCATTTTCTCGACGACTTTCTGGCAAAGAGCGAGCACGTTTTGTATGTAGGAGACATACTATTCAGAAGAAGACTGAACTCGGGTAGCAAGCTCTTTTCTAGCAGCCAGGTGCTGACTGGTGGGATTTCCAAAGAGGTCGATCAGCTTCTCCTTGAAAGCATTCCAGCTAGAGATCTTGTCCTCGTGTGTCCGGAACCACACACGAGGAGTTATGCCCAAGTAGAATAGGACATTCGCTAGCATAATGGTAGGGTCCCACTGGCTGTTTCGGCTAACACGCTCATACAGACTGAGCCAGTCCTCAACATCGACATTATCTTGGTCGGAGAATATGCCAGGATTCCAGGGATTGGTAACCGTAACGTACGTAGTTATCGGGGTCACAGGAGTAGAAGCAGATGAGCTGTCGTCACTGGGATCCATGGCGAAAAGCAGGACAGTGCGGCCGCTGCGGAGCTCCGTGGTGAGGACAGGGAACGGCACCCTCCTACAAAATGTTACGCGAACGAAGGATAAAGACTGGAAACTATTTACCAAGTATATATCCAAAAGATAATTCAGCGCTAGCCAGTTCAGCCGACCGCTCGAGCGCCAGAGAGCGTCCGTCGTCTTCCTCGGGGCACCCGCGTGCATCGGCCAAAAGAAACACGCAATAAGCATGCATCAATATCTTCGAAAATATCTACAGTTTCCTTAGCTACCTTAATTCTTCACAAGAAAAGTACGAAGGTACCTCTAAAAAAGGGATCAGACAAGAAGACACAATCTCTTCAATGCTATTCACAGCGTGCTTGGAAGCACTATTTAAGCTATTCAACTGGGAAGGCTTAGCAGTGAGGATCAATGGTGAATATCTCAGCAACCTTCGATTTGCAGACTACATTGTCCTGTTCATCAACGGCCGAGACAAGTCACAGCAAATGATTGAGGACCTTAACAGAGAGAGTGTAAGAGCTCGGTTGAAGATTAACATGCAGAAGACAAAGATAAAGCCCAATAGCCGGGCAAGGGAACAAAAGTACAGGATCGCCAGTCAGCGTCTATAGTCTGTGAAAGAGTACGTTTACCTAGGTCAATTGCTCACAGGGGACCCTGATCATGAGAAGGAAAGTTAATGAAAAATAAAAATGGGTTGGTTCCCATAGGCAGACATTCTGAGATCCTGACTGGAAGCTTACCATTGTCATTGAAAAGAAATGTGTATAATCAGTCCATTTTACCGGTACTGACCTATGTACAGAAACTTGGAGACTCTCAAAGAAGCTTGAGAATAAGTTAAGGTCCGCGCTAAGAATTATGGAACTAAGAATGTTAGTAACGTTAAGAGACAAGAAGAGAGCGCTGTGGATCAGAGAGCAAACGGGGATAGCCGATATTCTAATTGAAATTAAGTGAAAAAATGGAGCTGTGCAGGTCATGTAATGCGCAGGTTAGATAACCATTGGACTATAGGGGTTACAGAACTGGCACCAAGAGAAGGGAAGCGCAGTCGAGGACGGCAGAAGACTAGGTGGGGCGAAGAAATAAAATTCGTGGGCGCTATATGGAATTAGTTGGCCCTGGACAGGGGTAATTAGAAATCGCAGGTAGAGGCCTTCGTCCTGTAGTGGATATAAATTATTATTATTAATGTTATTATTATTATTATTATTATTATTATTATTATTGTTGTTGTTGTTGTTGTTGTTGTTGTTGTTATTGTTGTTATTGTTGTTGAATGTACGAGGTATCAGCTGTACACACGTCATCTGGTTGCGGGAGACTGCATATCGATTGTTATAAATGTGAAGGGTGTCATGCGAATTTTTCAAGACTCAGCATGCACATCATAATGTAATTTGCATAGCAGACACACTAGATCATAGGTATGATCAGAGAGAGAGAGAGAAAACATTTATTTCAACCATCGAGGTGGTTGCTCTTGAGGTCGAGTGGGTGGTGTCCTCATTCCAGGACTCCACTGGCCATGGCTGCTCGGCGTACTTGCTGGACGAGAGCTTCTTGTCCCGCCAGGGTATCGCCGGTCAGCTGTACCTCCCATCGCTCAAATGACGTGCTAGGCGTCTTTAAGTGTTGAGGTTTGCCCCCGCACTCCCACGACATGTGGAAGAGTGTAGGGCGTCTGTCGCCGCACCAGGGGCAGATGCCGCGATATGTATGTGGGAACATTTTACTATATCTGTGTAGGTTTGGAAATGTGTTTGTCTGAATAAGTCGGAGAGCTACCGCATCTTCAGTGCTGAGCTTTCTGTGAGGCGGAGTATAAATCCTGCGGTTGAGTCGCTGCATCTCGAGTCGGTCGCAGTAATTGGACGGCAGGGGCATGAAGGTAAAGGGTGGGGATTGATGAGACGATTCGTCTTGCCCCGCTCGGTTGATTAGGGCTCGAGCTAGGGCGTTCGCCCTTTCGTTCCCCTCCAGATCCGCGTGGCCCGGCGTCCACGTGATTTGGTGGTATTCTTGCAGCCTCGGGCCTAGAATCTGAGCCGCCAGCAGTGGTGTTCGTCCATTGGTAAAGTTACGGCAGGCCTGTTGCGAGTCGGTAATGACATGGACTTCCCTGCCTACCCTGTCTTCTTGCGACCAGCGGCGCGGCTATGGTCTCAGCCGCAGCTGGGGTCTCTGCCCTTACGGAGGCCGCGAGGGTCAAGGAGTTGTCTCTTCCTTTCACGGCGGCTACCGCGAAGAGGCCCCCTACAGGGTACGCCGCCACGTCCACGTACGTTACGTACGGGTCTCCCTTGAATTGTCGGCGCTGTCAGTCGACGCGAGCCTTGCGTCGTCCTTCATGGAGTTCATGGCTCATGTGCTTCGGTAGCGCGTTCGCCTTGATCTTGCCTCTGACCTCAGGCGGGAGTGATCGTTGCCCATCGAGGGCACGGAGTTCCGTTGCCGTTCCGGTCCGGTGGAGGATGGCTCTGCCCGCCACCGTCTTCTGTAGTCTGGCCTTTTGCGAAGCCATAACCGCCTCCGACAGCTCAGCGAAGGTGTTGTGGATCCCGAGGGCCGCTAACTTCTCGTTTGAGGTGGTGACAGGGAGACCCAGGGCCGTTTTGTACGCGCCTCTGATGATGGCATCGACTTCTTCTTGGTCGCATTTGTTTAGCGAGTGATAGTGATACGGCATGCTATACGCTATTCTACTGATCACCAGAGCCTGGACGAGGCGAAGCGTGTCCTCTTCTCGCATGCCCTTGCGGCTTCTTGTAATTCGTTTTATAATCCGCGAGATCTGGTTGGTGGCAGACCTTAGGGTTTGGATGGTGTGGGAGGAGCTTAGGGTTTGGATGGTGTGGGAGGAGCTTAGGGTTTGGATGGTGTGGTGTGGGAGTTTCACAGTTGAAGTGAAAGTTGTGACAAGGATTAAAACAAATGCAAACCATTTGTCCGAGACAGTGTCCTTGAAATGCAGATCACTTTGTCTTGTTTATGCATGGCTAAGTTAAACTAACGCCGTTTATTCAGGTATTCAGCGATGTTTTTTTTTTGCGCACATGCTACAGGTCTTATTGAACTGCGATGTCTCGGCAATAAGATTCACTTGCAACTGCAGCACTGGATCAACAGTCCAGACAGCATTACACTTGCCAACAAATGTTTTTGCTAGATCAATATAGGATGTAACAACCTGTCCAGGCAACAAAAAAGTGACAACAGCTAGAAGCAGCTTTGTACCCTAGTCAAATATATAATTCTGGCATTGTACAAACATTAGTGTCATTTACCATAAAAACACCTATCTATTTTTTATTCTACTGCTTCTTTTCCTTTTTTGAAGAGCTGTACAATAATTCGCTAAGGTACACCCTCCAGTAAACAATATCGAGATGCATCAACTTTCTTGAATATGTCATCATCATCATCAGCAGCCTGGTTATGCCCACTGCAGGGCAAAGGCCTCTCCCATACTTTTCCAACAACCCCGGTCATGTACTAATTGTGGCCATGCCGTTCCTGCAAACTTCTTAATCTCATCCGCCCACCTAACTTTCTGCCGCCCCCTGCTACGCTTCCCTTCCCTTGGGATCCAGTCCGAAACCCTTAATGACCATCGGTTATCCTCCCTCCTCATTACATGTCCTGCCCATGCCCATTTCTTTTTCTTGATTTCAACTAAGATGTCATTAACTCGCGTTTGTTCCTTCACCCAATCTGCTCTTTTCTTATCCCTTAACGTTACACCTACCATTCTTCTTTCCATAGCTCGTTGCGTCGTCCTCAATTTGAGTAGAACCCTTTTCGTAAGCCTCCAGGTTTCTGCCCCGTAGGTGAGTACTGGTAAGACACAGCTATTATACACTTTCCTCTTGAGGGATAATGGCAACCTGCTGTTCATGATCTGAGAATGCCTGCCAAACGCACCCCAGCCCATTCTTATTCTTCTGATTATTTCCGTCTCATGATCCGGATCTGCCGTCACTACCTGCCCTAAGTAGATGTATTCCCTGACTACTTCCAGTGCCTCGCTGCCTATTGTAAATTGCTGTTCCCTTCCGAGACAGTTAAACATTGCTTTAGTTTTCTGCAATTTAATTTTTAGACCCACTCTTCTGCTTTGCCTCTCCAGGTCAGTGAGCATGCATTGCAATCGGTCCCCTGAGTTCCTAAGCAAGGCAATATCATCAGCGAATCGCAAGTTACTAAGGTATTCTCCTTTTACTTTTATTCCCAATTCTTCTCAATCCAGGTCTCTGAATACCTCCTGTAAACACGCTGTGAATAGCATTGCAGAGATCGCATCGCCCTGTCTGACGCCTTTCTTTATTGGGATTTTGTTGCTTTCGTTATGGAGGACTACGGTGGCTGTGGAGCCGCTGTAGATATCTTTCAGTATTTTTACATACGACTCGTCTACACCCTGATTCCGTAATGCCTCCATGACTGCTGAGGTCTCGACAGAATGAAACGCTTTCTCGTAATGAATGAAAGCTATATATAAGGGTTGGTTATATTCCGCACATTACTCTATCACCTGATTGATAGTGTGAATATGATCTGTTGTTGAGTAGCCTTTACGGAATCCTGCCTGGTCCTTTGCTTGACAGAAGTCTAAGGTGTTCCTGATTCTATTTGCGATTACCTTAGTAAATAGTTTGTAGGCAACGGACAGTAAGCTGATCGGTCTATAATTTTTCAGGTCTTTGGCGTCCCCTTTCTTATGGATTACGATTATGTTAACGTTCTTCCAAGATTCCGGTACGCTCGATATCATGAGGCATTGCGTATACAGGGTGGCCAGTTTCTCTAGAACAATCTGCCCACCATCTTTCAACAAATCTGCTGTTACCTGATCCTCCCCAGTTGCCTTCCCCCTTTGCATATCTCCTAAGGCTTTCTTTACTTCTTCCGGCATTAGCTTTGGGATTTCGAATTCCTCTAGACTATTTTCTCTTCCATTATCCTCGTGGGTGCCGCTGGTACTGTATAAATCTCTACAGAACTCCTCAGCCACTTGAACTATCTCATCCATATTAGTAATGATATTGCCGGCTTTGTCTCTTAACGCATACATCTGATTCTTGCCAATTCCTAGTTTCTTCTTCACTGTTTTTAGGCTTCCTCCGTTCCTGAGAGCATGTTCAATTCTATCCATATTATACTTCCTTATGTCAGCTGTCTTACGCTTGTTGATTAACATCGAACGTTCTGCCAGTTCTATTCTGGCTGTAGGGTTAGAGGCTTTCATACATTGGCGTTTCTTGATCAGATCTTTCGTCTCCTGTGATAGTTTACTGGTATCCTGCCTAACGGAGTTACCAGCGACTTCCATTGCACACTCCTTAATGATGCCCCCAAGATTGTCGTTCATTGCTTCAACACTGTGTCAATATGTGACAGAGCGCAAATTTAAGTTGTATTCCATAACTGTCTTGCTACCTGTGTGTTTATGCAACCATGCAGAAAATTGAAAGCGTGATGTACCCTTCCAGGCATTCTAAGATAGTGGCTATGGAAACACAAAGAAAACTAGCTTCTATTAGGCTCGTTATCTGCCTACTCAAGCTGATGCTCATCCTTCACACACGACTCGCTGAGGGAGGGACAGTTGCAAAAAAATAGATTAGGCAAATCGTGCGTCAAGTCGTATGTGTACAAGATGATCATCACTTTCAGTAGGCAGATGCATTCAGCAGGGGCGTAGCCAGGGGAGGGGGGGGGCTTATGGGGCTTCAGCCCCCCCCCCCCCTTGAAATTTTTTCGTGCTGTCCATGCACCGCCGACCAATGCAACCCCCGGCGCCGGAAATCATTCTGGATTTTGTATAGAATGTCCTTTTCACTCTCGAAAAGACATTTCACCGCGAACATTCCGAACTCGGGCTGCGTTTCGCGGCAACGCCCATGTGCTGGTAGTCACATAACGCCAAGCAGCCCCATCCGAGCACTAAGTTTCAAGGGCGTTTTGATGGCGAACGGGCTCGCCGCGGCACCTCGCGGAGGCCGCGAAATCTACGGAGCGCATGGATGTAAACTGTGAAACTTTAAGGGTATAAATATCAAAAACGTTTGATGTGAAAGGTGCATTGACATTTCCAAATTTGTGCTTTAGATTTTCAGTTGCGGAACTTCGTGGGTTTAATGCTGTTATAAACAATTGACGCCAAAGGTGCATTGACTTTTCTAGTCTTACATCGGAACATACAACCAGACAAGCCAAATCAACACGCTGTCAGACAAGTTGACAAAGCACGCAGTGAGGTCCCATGAGAGGAAGCGTTGTGGTGGTTCATTTGTTCCGTCATGCCGCAAAAAAAAAATACCAACATTTTTTTTTCACCTACGCCAAAGCATCCATGTCAAGACACTAAACCTAGCCAAGGCAACTACGTTCTTTATTATTGAGCCTCTTCAATTTTTTAGTTCGCGTTACCCTACCCGCCGGCTGCCAGAGCCAGCCAGAGCGCATACGTTTTTCTCGTGTCCGGGCAACACGAAACAATGGCCACTCGCTGCCATCACTGTCGGGACTCGACAGATTGCACCGCGTTCGCTTGAGCGTAACTTGTCCGGAAAGTCTTGTCTCGCCGGTGTAGGATACCGAGCAGAATGCGTATGGTTCTCAGTGGACCAAGCGTCTCATGTTTTCTCGATATTCCTTCGGTAGCCACATTAGGTGCCCAAAGTAGGCATTCGACTGTGGCCAACATGCTTTCCTTTCTGCATTGTTTTTTTTTGTCATTTCAGTGCTCCGGCCCCACGAAAAAGAACTACATTGTTGCGGCACAGCGAATTGCCGCATGATGAATGTTCGATTTCATTACTTCTTTTCTGGAAAGTAAAGGTCCATGGGACGGCTCAGTTGCCGAATACTCTTACTATATTATTGCGATAGCAGTTATATGCACACTCCAGGCGCATTCCTGCCGTCGCCGTTGCCCTCCTGTTCCGTATAAAGTCGAAGGGCGATAACATCGTGACCGCGCGCCGCATGCAGCATGTGCGAGTGAAAGCGTAAAGCGGGGATATGGGTGAGCCGACGATGGTGGCTCAGTCTTGTGTGCGCAAGGGCGAAAAGCAAGCAGGAAGCGCGCCGCCTCCTGTCGCGCGCTATACATCTGGGAGAGGGGAGGGAGTGGGTGCCAGGATCTGTGAATGTGTGGTTGCACAACATATTTATTTGCCTTGTTTGACCCATTATATTTAGTGACTTTTTCTTAGACCGGTATATTTATCGGAGATTTATACGTATATTTACATATCTTGTTACGAGCTTTCGTGTTTACTTGCAGTGAAGTTTCTTTCCAGTGACACTTTTTTATTATTTTGTTTACATCATGCTGAAGGCCATGTGGCCCAAGCAGGAGGGGCGAGGTAATACATAAAAAATACGCGTACAAAAGGCAGAGTTGCAAGGTAGAAAACTTAGGAAATGAAACAATATAGCAAAAAACAGCGATGTTGCTTAAGAAATACTAATGAGTCTCAATTTATTGAGGGGAGTTCAGATGATTGAAAGGGATGAGGCTCCATTCTTCTATAGTTTGAGGAAAGAATAAAATTTAAAGAGGTTTGTCCTGGCAACGTCCCCTTTATCACTTTATCAAGCAGTATATTGGAGTTTGTATATTCCATTGCATCTTCGCATTGGTAATGTCCGAGGGCGAGTCAAATGAAAATGAGCTAACCTACCCCGCGTAATAGTGGTTCGGTTCATTATTTGCGCGGCATGCAGACAGCGCATAGGCATCTAATTTACATAAGTGACATGCAGGTGTGAGGATAAATGTTATTTAATGCTCTCATACACTGGGTTGAATATGGTTGCGTGACATAATGGGCACTCCAAAACTGGAACAGCCTGGTGTGATGGGATTTTTGACAGACGACAATGTTTCCCGAAAAGAAATTAGTCGCCGTATCGCTGGCGGGTGTAGACGGCAGGGTGTAGACGAGCCGTATGTAAAAATACTGAAATACATCTATAGCGGCTCCACAGCCACAGTAGTCCGCCATAAAGAAAGCAACGAAATCCCAATAAAGAAAGGCGTCAGGCAGGGAGATACGATCTCTCCAGTGCTATTCACAGCGTGTTTACAGGAGGTATTCAGAGACCTGGATTGGGAAGAATTGGGGATAAGAGTTAATGGAGAATGCCTTAGCAACTTGTGATTCGCTGATGATATTGCCTTGCTTAGTAACTCACGGGACCAACTGCAACGTATGCTCACTGACCTGGAGAGGCAAAGCCAAAAGGTGGGTCTAAAAATTAATCTGCAGAAGACTAAAGTAATGTTTAACAGCCTCGGAAGAGAACAGCACTTTACGATACGTAGTGAGGCAATCGATGTGGTAAGGGAATACATCTACTTAGGACAGGTAGTGACTGCGGATCCGGATCATGAGACTGAAATAATCAGAAGAATAAGAATGGGCTGGGGTGCATTTGGCAGACATTCTGAGATCATGAACAGCAGATTGCCATTATCCCTCAAGAGAAAAGTTTATAACAGCTGTGTCTTACCAGTACTCACGTACGGGGCAGAAACTTGGAGGCTTACAAAAAGGGTTCTACTTAAATTGAGGACGACGCAACGAGCTATGGAAAGAATGATAGGTGTAACGTTAAGGGATAAGAAAAGGGCAGATTGGGTGAGGGAACAAACACGAGTTAATGATATCTTAGTTGAAATCAAGAAAAGAAATGGGCATGGGCAGGACATGTAATGAGGAGGGATGATAACCGATGGTCATTAAGAGTTACGGAATGGATTCCAAGGGAAGGGAAGTGTAGCAGAGGGCGGCAGAAAGTTAGGTGGGCGGATGAGATTAAGAAGTTTGCAGGGACCACATGGCCACAATTAGTACATGACCGGGGTGGTTGGAGAATTATGGGAGAGGCCTTTGCCCTCCAGTGGGCGTAACCAGGCTGATGATGATGATGATGATGATGATGATGATGATGGCGTGTGCGTTGTACATTGTACTTCAATGGCCACTGTGAAGCATTTGGGCAAACGCTTCAAAGAAGGACGTGAAAGCTGCCAATACGATCCATGTCCGGGCCAAAGCCATCGTGTAATCACCCGCAATCACCCCCAGCAAAGGCTGATTAGACAAGAACGGAGCGTAAGCATGAATGAATTTGCAGGGCGTGTGAACATCAGTCACGGTTCGGGTCACACCATTTTTCATGAACATCTCCGTTATCGGCTCTTGTGTGCGCAATGGATGCCCAAGATTTTGAACCATCGCCAGAAGACGGAAAAGTTCAGCGCTGTATTGACTCTTCTAATCCGGTATCACGATGAGGGTGATGACTTTTTGTCTGCAAATGTGACCAGGGACGAATCGTGGGGCCGCTACTACTAGCCTAAAATACTACGGCAAAGCTTACACATTTGAATTCACCACTCCCAGGGAAAGAAAATGCCGTCATTTTTGCTGGAAAGTTGTTGTTGACTTTTTTTTCGATCGTCAGGGGCCATTATTGATCGAATTTGCTAAACCTGGGGAGACTATCAATTGGTTCCGATATTCTGAAACGTCGGATCGGCTGCATGTCGAAATCAAGAACAAACGACGTGGAAAATTGCACAATGGGATCATCTTGCTCCCCGACATTGCCCGACCCCATGTCGCTGATGCGGTTAATACAAAACTGGCAAAGTTCAAGTGGGAAACGCTGCAACATCCGCCATACAGCCGAGACCTGTCGCCTTGCGACTTCCACATTTGGAAGCATTTGAAAAAAACTGCTCAAGGGAAGCAGATTCGTGTCGGACGATGACGTAGAGCCAGTTACAGATTTTTGAACCAGAAACCCATGGAGTTTTATTTTCGCAAAACGTGATTATGTCAGGCCCAGTTGAGAGCGCACATGCATATGCGGTACTGACGGTTTGACACCTTCATATCAGCATATCATCATCAGCATCATCAGCCCGGTTACGCCCACTGCAGGGCAAAGGCCTCTCCCATACTTCTCCAACTTACTGGTATCCTTACTGGTACTGGTATAGCTTACTGGTATCCTGTCTAACGGAGTTACCACCGACTTATATTGCCCATCCCTAATGATTCTCACAAGATTGTCGTTCATTGTTTCAACACTAAGGTCCTCTTCCTGTGTTAAAGCTGAATACCTGTTCTGTAGCTTGATCCGGAATTCCTCTATTTTCCCTCTTACCGCTAACTCATTGATCGGCTTCTTATGTACCAGTTTCTTCCGTTCCCTCCTCAAGTCTAGGCTGATTCGAGTTCTTACCATCCTATCGTCACTGCAGCGCACCTTGCCGAGCACGTCCACATCTTGTATGATGCCAGAGCTAGCGCATAGTATAAGGTTATTTCATTTCTAGTCTGGTCATTCGGGCTCCTCCCCGTCCACTCTCGGCTAACCCGCTTGCGGAAGAAAGTATTCATTATCCACATATTAATTATTCTGTTCCGCAAAGTCTACTAATAACTCTCCCCTGCTATTCCTAGTGCCTATGCGATATTCCCCCACTGCCTTGTCTCCAGCCTGCTTCTTGCCTACCTTGGCATTGAAGTCGCCCATTAGTGCAGTGCATTTTGTTTTGACCTTACCCATCGCCGATTCCACGTCTTCACAGAAGCTTTCGACTTCCTGGTCATCATGACTGGATGTGGTGGCGTACACCTGTACGACCTTCAATTTGTACCTCTTATTAAGGTTCACAACAAGACTACGGAATTTTTGAAAATCGCCCGATGCGAATAGCGTATTTCTAGTCCTTGAGCTGGATTCTTCAGAAAGGAGGATATTACTTGCACGATAAATCGAAACGCATATTTACCTACCTATCAAAAAGTTATTATTAAACTCTTAATTAATGACTTAACGGAACATATTGCAATTTGTTATTTGTAACCGGTGAGTTTGAAAGGCGCCTCGACTAGGAATGAATTTCCAGAATGACACCCGTGATGCGCCATCAAACTCACCGTAAAAACGCAATCTTGTTGCACTTAACAAACCGCTCTTTTATGCATTGAAGCACAAAAGTAATTGGAACACCCATATATTTGGTCCCATACTTTGGAAAATAATATCTCGAAACTAATGCCATCCTTGAAATTCATTTGAAGTGGAAAAACGTCTTGCAGATTTACCGACTTCATTCATAAATCGCAATATGTGCCTTAAGTAATTACATAAAAAGTTAATTTGTGAATATTTGCTAATTAGTTGAATGTGTGTTTGAATTGTTCGTGCTAGTAATGTCCGCTCGTTTGAAGAACCCAGCTCAAGGAAAACAATTATGCTATCTGCCACAGGCAATTTTTTTTTAATTTTGTAAAACTTCAACATGACTACAAGGCCGTGTACTTGGAGTTCGTCGAAGACGTAACCACTGAAAAATCAGCGTCTTCAAGAGGTGCATATCCCGATTCCGATTACGCAAAGCTATGTACATCACGAGTTTTCCAACGGCAGCACCAACTGCGCAGCATCTTTTGTTATATGTTTTTGTTTCTCGCTGTATATTTGAGTGCGCGTGTTGAATCTGCAAGTGCCGGTGGTGTCCAGATTGTGTTTGGCAACCCGTTCACCAGGGCGAGTGCCTATTTTCCTGACGTCACTAAACAATAGTCCAGTGCACGGGGTGTCCAAGTGGTGCATGCACCTGCAGCCCCCAACTGGCAATACATGCAGCTCTTGGAGTAACCGTATGAACACTTAATCCTGAGCCGGAATGAAGATTACTGACAAAAGATCTTTAGCTTGATGCTGCTGGCCCATACATGAACTTAGCGAAAATCATTGCGTCACTTATGATGTGTCCTCTGTATATTCAGTTTAGAATGAAGTAGCAGTCGTACCCTTCTTGAGTCGCCTTAACTATTAATCATGAAACCAAACTGCTAAACTTCAAAGCATTCGTTAGAACAATTCTCGAATATGCTGATATTTCATGGAACACGAAGCATGAGGTTATAAACTAGAAGGCATCCAAAGAAATGGTTCATTTTTAACAACTGTGAACTTTCTGAGTCACCCGCTGAATTACTAAAGAGTGCTGGCGTTCTTATCCTAGAGAACAGGGTGAAAGTAGCACAATTAAAGCTCCTGTAGCAGCACAACCATGCTCCAAATAAGTACACTACTAGATAAATTTCTATAACGTCAGCAAGGCCGACACGTTAACAAACGTTCTTTTACACTCATTGAATACACGCATCATTTTACCTGCCTGAATTATTCGCACTCTCCGACAGCAATAAGGAACTGGAATAAACGCAATTACTAATAATACATATTTGTTAAACCAGTTCGCAACAATAGTCGAGGAAATTTTACTGGCACTGCATGAATAAGTCACATTCTTAGTATGCCTGAAGCTGTAACTTCTACTAAATAATTCCTTATTTTGTACGACTCATTTATTCGGCTTTTTGTCATGTGTAGCATATGTTGAATTTTGTACCCCCTGCATTGTACTTGTCTAAACCTACTGATCTTTCTTTTTTTGTATTACTACAGGCCGCAGTCAGGTCCAACCGGTATTAATAACAAAAAAACATAATAAATGAACGGTATATTCAGCTCACAAAAAGACAATGTCACCGGAAAAAAGAAAATAGTTTGATAAAATAAATCGCCGATGATTCTCCCTAACGCGAAATTCGAGCGCAGCTGGTGTTTTCAGTTCGCGATATACTGAGGCATCGCACCGATCACCGCCCCGACTGGAAAAGCCGCGACGCGCGGCGCTGTAATAGACCGGCCACGCAGGTGCCGCGTCCCGGCAACTGCAGTTTATGCAACCGTAATGTTTACCGCCAAACGTTTGCGGCGAACGCTGTGCGCGAAGGCGAGCTTTCTGGTTCTTTGTTTCTTTCCTCTGCACGGCCGCCGCTGCCGGGAATGCGTAGTGTTCCTGTGTATGCTCCCGCAGAGAGCATAAGGGAGCATGCTCCCGCAGGGAGCAGGGTGGCGCTCGCACCGCTATTCGCCGAGCGCTATCACGTGGTGCAAAATGACGTCAAATGTTCAACTGCGTCGCGGCGAAGCCAACTTTATTGGCACGGCGCCCACTCCGTCAGTGCCATCGAACCTGCGATCAGCGGACCGTCGAGCAGGCGTCGCACTGATCGGCTCCAGGTTGCAGGTACGGTAATCGACGATATTAAGTTAATGACTTTGCTGAAGTGCTACAAAACACATCATTTCGACACCTATATTCCAGTATGACGGGGTGCAGCGACGCAAACTGCGTAAATCACACGGTAGGTGCCAAAGCCTTTTACGTGGTGCCGTGAGGACAGGCCAGACCGGCCGGCTCCGAAATTATATGCGAGGTGCGTTCGCCTTGTTTACAAAGGTGAGTTCGGCTTGTTTACAATAAAGCAGCATTTATCTCGAGTAACACTCCTGTACATGCTGAAATTCGTACGCCTGGCATGAAAGGTTGCTCACTCGTATGGTTTTTGGCGTATATGTGCAGCGCGACACAGACACGGGACAAAGAATGAACGACACGTCTTTGTCGCGCTGCACGTATAAGCCAAGAATTATAACTTACCAACTCACCCAATTCGCTGTATTGCTTGTACGATTGTTCTGACTATGCGGCTGTAGAACAGTGTGAGCAAAGCAGTAAATGCTAGCAGATACAATTTGCCCGCTGCACCCTAGTTTTTCTCTACTCTGTCTTTTTTTTGTCTGTGTCCTCATTTTTCATGTAAGGTCGACTGATCTGCTGGCGTTCATTGTTTTGTAGTAAGCGAAAATATCATGCGCTCCCGCTGATGAGACAGCTGTGATAGCTTCTGCATTTACCGCCCACAATATGTTGCTTGTTCGATCAGCCTTTGTCGACTAGACGAATGTAAAATTATTTTTGTACGTTTAGTAAGCGCTGTGTTATAGTAATTTAACCTGAGTAGTATGAAGAGATAAAATAAAATGTGTTGTCATATTACAGTCTGAAATTTGTGAATAATTACTTTGCAAGTTTGCCATCTTATGTGATCAGTGAAATAAAGATAACCTGTTGTTACTCTTAATAACCTGTTGCCTTTCCAGTGTCTTTGAATTCTGCCCCCCAAGGCTCCAAGAACCAGCACTCAACCCCTGCTGTCACCAGACATCGTTCATCAATTCCCTTGAACGAAATAAATTTGATGTAGAGGGTTGTGCATCTTCAATCTTTTTCCACTTGCAGATTTGCTGCTACGAAGCAGCTGTTCAGTTTGTGGTATGAATCGTAAAAGTAAGTTTTGCATAAAATGTGCGCTGTGAACAATTGAAATGCGTTTAAATCTACGTGTCTGAACCTCATATATCGAAAACGTGCAGCAGCAGTGAACGACGGTTAGTGATCAATCACGGTCACGGTTAACGGTCACTGACATAACTGCAGGCATGACAGTTCTCTTGACGACGATCATTATTTGTCTGGTTTCTGCAGACAAAATGCGCTCACAGAAGTGTCCACCATAGGTGTGTGAAGTTTTCTTTAAACACCCTTTAAAAAATTTCGTGCCTTCCTACCTCCGCGAGAAAACTTCATATGCATGCTGAAAAACATTGCAACGGTTTTTGTTGCAAGGTAATGCACGTTTGCATGCGCACTTTTGAGTTGTTCAATAGACGGGCGTACTCGGTCTTTTATTTCGATGGGTTCCTACTTCATATATCTACGTTCGTGCGTGTGTTTGCATATGTGCGTGTATATATGTACATACAAATTAAAAATTGGGGGGGTTGGCACCTCTCCGGCTGCGCCAATCGTTCTAGCGTAGCCTGCATTAAGAGTGTCATCTTTCTCAGCGCTTGCGAACAATTGCCGCATGTAGCTCGCCACCAGCAGACAAAAAAGCAAATGGAACACCGTGCGGCATCTGACTCCTGCGCGCACGAGGAGCTGCTTCACTGCAGAGCTGGTACACAACGGCAGACCTATGCGCAACTCTGCTCCCTGCAGGAGCAAATACACTAGGAACGCGCCATCTGGTGGAGCTTCAAGGTGGCTTTCTCCGCTTTCCTTTGCGTGCTTCCGCTACACCCTCCTCATCCGCTTTCCTCCTCACGCTTTCTTCCACTCGCCGTATTTCATACCCCGCTGCGCTCCGCGTTCGCCCTTTCATCTTTCGCTGCGCTCGTTCGCTCGGTTCCACCGAGGTACAACGCCGAGGGCCGCGAACGCTCAACGCAGGAAGCCTGAGAGCTGCGCTCTAAAAACGCAAATACAAATAATGTGTCGCATAGTGTTGCATAATGAACATGTTGCATACCAAAGTTGATGTTGGCAATAGTATTAACGAAGGATAGTAGTGAACTAGTGGAAACACCTACTCATGGTAGTTTGTTCCAACAGGCAATGGCGGCTGGAAACAAAGAATAATTGTGTGAGTTTATGTCACTTATGGTTTGTTTGACCATTTTGCTGTGACCCGTGAGAAGTAAATGTCTTGTGAGGTCGTGAAGATAGGCAGAGCGACTTCAAGTGGCCATTATAGAGCTGATACATAAATTTTAACCTCGACAGGAGTCTAGATGGGCTGGTGACTGCAGATTAGCTTTCATAAATAACTGGCCTCTCGTATTAGTATTCGTTCCAGTTTATCAATTAAATATTTCTGATGCGGGCTCCAAATTGTATCGGCACACTCTAAGGTAGGTCTTACTGCACTTTTAAACTTTGAATTTGACTGGAGCTGTTGCTCCTTTTCAAAAGTGACAATATACTCCCGGCTTTGTGACCAATTGCGTTGTTGCCCGCCGGGTTGTTTAGTGGTTATGGTGTTGGACTACTGAGTACGAGGTCACGCGATCGAATCTCGGCCACGGCAGCCGCATTTCGATGTGGGCGAAATGCGAAAACACCCGTGTACTTAGATTTAGTTGCGTGTTCAAGAGCCCCAGTCAGTTCAGATTTCCGGAATTCCCAGTAGAGCATACCTAATAATCAGATTGTTCTTTTGGCACGTAAAACCGCATGATTAATTTTTTTTAAATTTCGTTATTGTGTGTTTCACAACTAAGCTTATTTATCATAGTTTCCCCCAGGTGCTTTATGCATGAAGTTTTGGTTATTTGGGCATTGTATATTGCATGTATAAAGAGGACGGAGGGTTTTTTGCTACTGAATGAAATGTATTTTGTTTTAGTAGTTTTTAGTGTCACACCCTATACATTGCACCACTCTTGAATAGAATGCAAAGAGTCATTTAACGTAAGTTGATCTGCAGAGCTTAGCACTCACTTATGGCGCAATCGTCTGCGAACAATCGTGTATGTACCATAGGGTGAAAAAAAGCATTGTATGTCGTTGATGTAAATTAAATGTAACGTGGGCTCCAAAACAGACCCTTGCGGCACAGGAGAAAAAACAGTAATTTTTTTCAGAGAAAGTGGAATTCACAGTCACGCTTTGTTTCCTATTAGTAAGGTAACATGAAATCTTGGATACAACATTTTTATGACTAAGAGCTATATCTTTTACATATGCCGAGATTGTCCCGTTTACGTTGTTCATATATTAATTATAGTATCACTGTGCAACCTGTGATTTCTACAGTCAATTCTAGAATCCGCATATCATTGTTCAAACCACTATTCTATGTAACCTTGCTAACATACTCGTATATCTTTGTTAGTTATTCTTTAGATTTACTTGTTGTCACCCTTTCCCTGTTTTGATGCTATGGGAAAATGGCAGTAGTTCTAAATAAATTAATGAATAAATAAAAAGGAATCGGAAGAAATGCCCTTCTTCGATTAGAACTAAGTTATTCCTCTTCACCGCATTGCAGACACTCCGAGCTGGGTAAAGATCGGATCCAACGTACTAGTGCGATTCCTGGTGCTGAACGCGGGCTTCATCAAATGGATCATGGCGCTCGAGGTGTTTCCGACGTCAGCCCGCAGCTTCGGCTTCGCCTGCGTGCTCACCTGCTCACGCTTCGGTGCCATGGTTGCACCTTTCCTCCGGGACCTGGTGAGGATCGCCCCAAGTTTTCTTGCAATTCTCTCGCCACGCTATCAGCACCGTTTACTTAGGTGCAACGCCTGGGTTCACACACAAAAATTATGGAGTGCGCCTATGTTATCCACATTAACAGCTCTCGAAGGAGGCACATTAGTGTGCATTAGCCTGCGGGATGTGTATCAACTGTGAGAGCGATAATTGCTTTTATGTGTCACAAGTGTGGCAAGAAATGTTCTGTGTGCTCTAAGAGGACATTGGCTTGGAACAGTGCTTCCGCGCACTCGATCCCGTCTGGACGCGCAGTGTGAGAGCGGACAAACCTTGTCTGTTCGCAGGTTCAGTGCATTTCAAGCCGTCAAAACATCACATTCACTCTGTCTGTCTTTCAGAGCTTAGACCAGGTATTCAGAGCCCCCACGATACCATAACTACCCTATTCAAATATCTCTACTTCGCTTCACGCCAAAGGCGCCATTTTTAGGAATTTTTCGTAGGGGGGGGGGGGGGGGGGGCTTCTACGTCACACGCTCTCGTATGCTAACCAGCAAGAGCTCGCAAAGACAGGCAACGCACTGGAGCACAGTTACTGCAGAACCCCACGCTAGCAAAATGGGAAAAAAAGAAGCACAGTTTCTGGCAAACAAAAAATAAAGACGGAAGTCAAAACGGCGGAACATAGCACGAGACACCTGGGAATCTCTTTCGAACTTAATGCATTGACAGTAGCAGTCAACAAATCAAGCCTAAGAGCTGCCCTTGATAAGTATGTTGTACGCTCGGCCTGAATCAATAGCGCGTTATCGTTGACTGCTGATTATCATTTGAATGGCAACGAAACATTATTTAATAAAAGTATATGCGCAAGCAATCTGTACGCCAATTCTCGGGAGATCCCACGCGTATATAGAGGCCAACATGACCGGAAGGGTCCCCATTTTTTCCCTAATTCCAGCCGAACCATGTAAAACTTGCGCACATCAGCTCGTGTACAATATCATAAGTGAGCCGTGTGCAGTGAAGGGGCTCGACCCACTCTAATTAATCGAGTAATAACAGGATGGCCTTGAACTCCAGCTTGGGCACGGTAACACTCCGCCACGCTCAGAATGTCAGAAGTTTGGCAGCGTGGTCCTGCCGACGCTTCAACGCCTAAAGGAAGACGGTACTTGATAACCTACAAACAAGAGTACCCCAAACGCGTGTTTGCAACAAACATTCGCCTCTAATGACCGAAGATACTTCCTTAGACGTAACGACGTCGCACTACATAGTCTTGCAAAATAGTGCACGTAAATCCGAAGGAAACGCAACGACTTGGGTGTTTAGAGTGCTGGCTAATGCTATTTATTTCTGTCACAAGCAATGACGCGCATCAGAAGATGTTATTAAGCGAAAACGCGACGAAAAAGCATCCCTCGTATCACCACTTCGTAAGACGGTTACACGCCTTCTGCTCACATATCCACGCGGCACTGAACTCATAGAGATGTGACAACAGATTCCTGAATGGTGAGAGAGATGAGCAGGCGGAGCAATTTGCGGCCCAGGCTGAAAGGCTAATAACGCCTCCTGTAATACACATGAACCAGCCAATAGACCCTCTTCCTAAAACTCGAGCTGGACTGTTCTTTTGACTGTGGGACAATGGCTTTTCCACGTAAGAGCGATCAAGTGCTTCGCACCGAGTTCAGCAAGCGCTTATTGGTTGCAGGTGATAAAAATGTGGCCTGTAGGTACTACGTACTTTTAGAATCGAAATAATGAGAAGCCTGATACGCTATGGAACTGATTACTCGCGTTATAAGGCCAACCTAGGTGCGCAAGCACCTCGTACGCGAGCACAAATTTTCTGCGAACAGTATTATAATCACGCGCTGTTCACACCTCACATGGGGCGAATTGGGACGGGCTCGAACCGATAGGGGTCTACATTAGTAAGATTATAAAGCTGAAATTGTAGCGCCCAAATAATGACTTTCAAACAGTGCAACCTAATAAGAACAAGGAACCGGGCATCACCACTGTCTATCGTTCTTCCGCCGCCCAGCTGTGGCGAAGATCGCCCTCCCTTGAATGTCCTTCACGTTTGAGCGCCCTGCCGCACCTACTCGGTTGCGTGACAGCGCGCTGCGAGTACAATGACGGGGCGCTGCACACAACTCGAGGCTCGTGCTTCGGAGCATTCGAGCACTGCATCTATGAGTGGCACTCACCAGCTGCTCTCAGGGCAATGCTGCGTTTGGGCTAGTGGCCTACATAGTTTCTTCGCCATTCAGCCCTACTAATGATGACCATATGGAGGTTTCTTCTTTTTTCAAGGGCACGGGCCACATGTCGCCGAGCAGCGCGAATCAAGTAATAATGAGTTGTCGATTGAGCAACGAATTACGAATGGTAGCTGTGACATGGCTGTAAGAAAAACTCAAACCTGTCGGTGTATAAGTGGGTAAAATATGCATGTATTAAATCCGTGACAATGGCTGTAGTCGGGTTAGCTGTGAAGGTGAAGTATACGGGGTATTGTTATTATTTTTTTAGAAAGTCCAAAATATTTATATGTCGCCTGTGTCAGATAGCACAATTGTAATCCTTGATAAAAATTGCCCGATGAGGAGGCCATTACTTCTACGAGACGTAAAAATGCCTAACTAAATAGCTCACATAATTACCCTAACTTTCTACTTAATTAATTTGCGGCACATGTTTCTTTTGCGAATTCTAGCTAGTGAGTTCACAAGGCCTATCTTCTTGAAACGACTTCTCTGGACTGCGCCAGTTTAGAGATATCAATTCTCAGCTGGTCCGACGAAATGCATTGGTGTTCCAGTTAGTCATGTGCTTCAGTGTATAAAACAGTGTTTTCTTAAAAGAAGCAACTGGAACGCCAACGCTTTTCGTGAGACATATTGAAAACTGATATCTTCAAACTGTTGCAGTCCTGAGAATTCGTTCCAAGTGAATACGCTTTGCGAACTCACCGGCTATAATAATTACATCTAATTATGTGGCAAAACGTATTTTAAAAAAGTAATTACCGAAATTATGTTGATCATTTAATGAACCATTTATATTTCTTGTAGTACTAATGGCCGCCTCGTCCAGTAATTCAGATTTTCAGATTGTTGGGTTTCACGTGCCAAAACCACGATTCGATTATGAGGCACGCCGTGGTGGAGGAATCCGGAATGATTTGTACCACCTGGGGTTCTTTTACGCGCACCTAAATCTAAGCGCATGGGTGTTTTCGCCTCCATCGAAATGCGGCCAGCGGGCATCCGATTCCGCGACCTCGGGCTTAGCAGCCCTTGCTAGACAGCCCCTAAGCAACCACGACGGGTGTAATTCAGATCCAGGGTTAGAATTGTGCTATCTGGCACAGGGGATTTTTTTTTATTTTGGACCTTCTAAAAAAAGGCACCCGCTATATGCTACAAGTAATGATAGATTAAGAACGCTGCATTGGTAGTGGTTTTCACATAGCACTCACACAAAAAAACAAGAACTGCCATTGTTTCTGCGTGTAGTCGTTTCGGTAGCGTGCCGATAGCCAGTAAAAACGTATGGCAGTTTTGTTTTGTTGTTTTTTTTTTTCTTTCTCCTTGATGGCATTGGGGTTACAGGTGCCAATATGTTACGAACAGAGTACTGCTACCCCAGGGTAGCGTTTCCTTCATTCGCTACTCTCTCAGTGGCCGATACGCGCAGGCTGAAGTCACAGACCCGGCCGTTCAGTTCGTGTTCCCGGCGCTGTTTCTGTTGATCTCGGCTGGAATCAGTCTTCTCTTGCCTGAAACACTGAACAAGCCACTGCCTGACACCTTCCACGAGGCAGAGAGCCTAGACAGGTATGCTGCTTGTTATTTTATAACGTGAGGATACGTTGACAAAACTTTTAAAGCACCAAAAAATTATTTTGTGTATCTTTATTTATTTGTCATACTCTGTGAACCAGAGTCATTATGGATGGTAGTGGTACAACATATAGTGCAGAGTAAACAACAAATGCAGGGGCAAAAGAACAGCGGGAAAAATGTGTGCAATGCAAAGGTTTCTTACTATACTATATTAGATGTGCCATTAAAAACAAACAGAAAAATGCAAAACGTTCCTAGTTGTGCAATGTTGCTAGCTACCTTGATGAACACACGCGGATCATTCGACTTTCACCTGTATATTTGCTTCTAAGAACCGCACTTGCACTTGGCATGGCATTCTGAGTGCTGAAATTTTGTTATTTCATTCGCTCATTGGTGTTCATGTGTGTACGCCGTGTAGCCAGTTCAACGCAAGTGCTCGTGTGTCTATTGATGCATTCACTATGTTCTATTTTCGTAAGTAACTTCCTAGATAACTAAAAAGCGACAAAACATTGCGAATTCATCAGGAAAGGATAGCATGATTAATTAGAGAATATTTGCTATTCCATTAAAAAGTAACCTTGTGGAGAAGAACAGCTGAAGAAAAAAAATCGCAGTGCCGCCAGATGGCGAAGTATTAGACAACTACACGAAGTAAGGGTTGAAGTTTTATCGGCCGTATAAATAGCAGTAAACATTCGCTTACTAAGTTAAACTGACAAGCATGATGTGGCGCGCTCACAGACCGCTGACCGCCCACTGTCGCGGCGCTGGAAGAGCGCCGGCCTTCACGGGGCGCCCGAAACTGGGCGCGACTTCCAACACTCGGCGCGCACAGCGCGCATGAAGCCGACGCGTGTCCTTTGTATACGAGGCACACGCGTAAATAACCACGAAGAGCAAAATGGGTGCCGTCACCAGCGACAACGACAGTGGCACTTCGTGGGCCTTGACTTCAGTTTCACTGTCAGTCGATGGGAAAAGGAACAGAGGCGAAGACTTTGCGCGGCCGAAGCCGTCCAAGTTCTGCCTGGTCCCGCTTCCGAAGCCAGATCTCGGGAGCGTTCTCACAGCGCGACAGTACGTGGTGGTCCACGGAATGAACAAATCATCAGTTGTATCGCTTTGAAGAATTTCACTAGTACCCTGGAAATCTCTAATTTTGCTGAAAAAAAAACACGTTTGGACAATATATCTCTCATTGCTCGTTTACTTCTCACGCATCTGTAAAATAAAATAAGACAGAGAATAATGAATAAAACTCCGTTTACGCTAAAGAGAGCCTTCTCTCTTGTAAACTCCCTCTTAAAAGTGATATAAAATTGAGGCTATCTCTCTTCCATCCCCATTTTGTGAGGAAGCGCGCTGTAAGGGAGCACGACTCTCAAGCATGGTGTCTCTAGGTAGGTCGCAGACCTTAATATACCCTTTACGGCTCATTTGCGTTGGCGGTGAACTGTCATGTTATTGGCAGCATAAACAAAATAAATTTAATGCACTGAAGTAAGTGCAATATGCAAATACACTTTGAAATGAGGGCTAATGCAAGTGCAGTAAGGATTCAAGCCTTCAGCATAGCGAAGGTTTATTGGTTTCCGTGCAGGAAAAAAAATGATACATCAGAATAAAGGATAAAATTGTTTACGTAATGTTTGTCGTGCATTAACGCTTGTAGAAAATTTGACGCTGCTGTTTAGGTCTAGTAAAAAGGTTAAATGTGCTTAAATTCACTACGATAACCCGCCGTGGTTGCTTAGTGGCTTTGGTGTTGGGCTGCTGATCACGAGGTCGCGGGATCAAATTCCGGCCACGGCGGCCACGTTTCAATGGGAGCGAAATTCGAAAGCAACCGCCTATATAGATTTAAGTGCACGGTAACCACCCCCCACCCCCCCTGGTGGTCCAAATTATTCTGCAGTCCCCCACTGCGGCGTGCCTCATAATCAGATCGTTTGTTTTATTTAAATAAGTATTTTTAATAGAGAACTTGACCATAGTTGCACATTTGCATATTATTCAAATTGCTCCGTCCTTAAAAGCTCCGACGGTGCGACAACTGTGGCGTTATCGCATATTGCCAGTAGCTTGCTCGCAGCAAACCAGAAAATTAGGACATCCGTACCATGTCTTCTCGTGAGTAGGTGCCCCTCACAACTCTCAGCACGTGTGTATAACGGAAAGGAACGCAAAAATACGTAGTATGGTATGGCAGCACGCTTTCTTGGTCGGGGATTAGCCGGACGAGCTAGATTGGACAGACCGCGTTCCACAGCACTCAAAAAGGATGTGGGATAGCCGCTTGCCGAGAGATCACCTCGCACGTGGTCTAAGTCAGTGGAACGACTTTCTGCTGTGGTGCAAATGCGGTTCGTATGGTTGAGCAGTGAGGCAGCAACCGACCTTTTGTGAGCGTCTGAATGAACGGATTGAAAGTTCAGGTAGCGGCCAGTGTGTGTGTCCTTACGGTATACGCTGAACGAGAGCCGTCCATCGCGTCTGGTGACAAGTACGTCTAAAAAATGGAGTCTGCTGTCGACTTCTGTCTCAATTGTGAATTGGATGACCTTTTCCTGACTGTTTAGGTGCGCAGTGAACGAATCCAAAGCACTGCGCCGAATCAGACAGAAACATTCGTCCACATAGCGCAGAAAAACTTTTGGCCTAGGACTGAAGGACGCGAGAGCACGCGCAGATTGCGACTACGCATACATCGGTGAATCGGGCAACTTCAAACAGAGACTGAGGCAGCATCAGAAAGATGTCGCAAAGAAACGTACAGTTTCGAATGCCCTTGCCGAGCACAAGGATGCAACGGGCCACAAGATTGACTGGGATCGCTCGAGAATTATCAGCCAAGAAAGAAACTTGAAATCGCGGCTGTATCTGGAATCGCTTGAGATACAAAGAACACGTCACACGCTCAATCGAAATGAGGGAACCCTCCCCCCGTCATACACGCGCTGCTTACGTCACGTTCTGAAGTATACATAAGCTTCCATGAACCTTCCGTCATCCCATTGTCAACAAGGCTTCCGTAGCGAACCCGAAACGTCCTTTAGATTTATTCATTTTTTAGCACGTCTGTTGGTCGGTGTCCTACCGTTTTATTGCTTCATGCTTCATCCCGACCAGACGGGCTTCCGTCGAACCCTCGATTTCATGTAGCTACATCTACTAGATGATTGGACTCGGCTTGTCACTTGCGCTGAAGTGCACGCACACACGGCCCAGCCGGCGTTCCATCCATGGCGAGACTGAGCGACCGAGCGCCGGCGAAACAGCTGTTAACCATCGCATACACACTGGCGACCCTTGCGACTGTGACTTCCGTCACACGCGACCGATGTTGCACTTCCGGTTCGATGAAAATCGCATCATATGAAACAGGCGTCAGACTTGCCAGCGCAAGGCACTACTGGTAACAAAAGCACCTCCAGCGCTCGCCAAATGGGTGTCGCAGTGCTACAGTTGACGTGTCGAGGGAGGGCTGAGCCCCTCCTTAAAGAATGGAGGCGGGGCCGCCCCCCCCCTCTCTGGGTGTAAGAAGGAAGGGTGTAAGTAAAGCTTACACCCTTTCTACTGACTTTAAGCACTCCGTGCAGACGTCCTGTTCTTGCGGGCATTTTGCCGCCGCGTGCTTATGACATATTAGAGACTTATTGTCTTTTCTAGTACGCGAAAACTCTTCTTTTTTTTTGCGAGCCGCATTAAAAGGATAGTATCGCTAGCGTGGCATACGCACGAACCCTTCGACCTTGTTCCTCTAGTGACGGAGAACCAAATGACAGTAAAACAATCATTAGAGCTTTATTTGCAGAATACATATTTCATTTGAATTATGCAGTCAGGTAACAACATGAAAATAGCAACTGTGCAACCAAGCGGTCTGCTCGGGAGTTTGAGCACTCGCCACTCAGGTGCAGCTCTGCATAGGTTGAGCCCTGTTATGATTGGGGGTTCAATCCCATCGCTCGTGATCCGTTGTCAAGATTGGAGTCGGACATGAATTAGAAGGTAGCTGGCCCATGCCGTTGTCCAAGTTATCCACGCTGAGGACGTTGATGAAGGGAAGGACTGCTTCTCATCGAGAACGAGGAATATGGGATTATTTACAGCATTTATATCAGCCTAACATGACTGCTTGAGAAAGTACATCAGTCTAACATGACTGCTTGAGAGAGAGTGTCCTGAGCAGCCGCACAACAGCGGTTTATAAACACTCGGACCTCCCCCGATACCCAGGTGACGGAAACGGCCGTCCAAACACCGTAGGCGAGTTGACCAGGCACCGTAGGGGAGACGAGGCACCGTAGGTGAGACGACCAGGCACCGTAGGCGAGTTGACGACGCACCGAAGGGGAGACGAGGCACCGTAGGGGAGACGACCCGGCACCGTAGGGGCATTTATTCCCCGAGCTGCAGCGCGCCCGCCGGCAGCCCAATGTCTGGCGTCTTGGTCGGCACGTGGGAAGCGGTCTCAGTAGACGTTCCCGCGGGCTCAGTAACAATAGTTGGTCCGCCGAGCCCGTTTAGCCACAATGGCGACTTCGTCAAACTCGGCTCCAGCGACGGAGAGTCGAGGACGCACGTATTGTTCACACACAGTCGACTTAGTCACGCCGTTGCTAGGGGTCTGCGGCGACGCTCCAGGAAAGTTGCCGCCACTGGTGCAACTGGCCGGCAAAACTTCACTGCAGCTGGCCGTTCTTAACAGCGCTCACGATTCGTCAGTTATAACTCCGTTAAGCACTCAATTGCAATTTTCAAATGCCGAAACTGCTCTTCCTTGTGTTTTTTCCTTTATGAATTATATATTTTATATATATGCGCAGCTGCAGAAAACTCTAAAATTTTACCATCATTTCAATAGCGATTTTCTGGTCATGGTCCTGGCAGGCTACAATACCAGAAGCACCTAGACCACTGGGCGATATGGCTTTCAATGCGGCAGCGTGCCACACCATGAAAGTTAAAGAACATTGTCAGTGTCTTACAGTTTTATCGGTTACTTGAACCTAAGTGAAGTAACATAAGGAATAATTTAGGTAGCCATCTGTCCACGTAATAATTAAGACTTGAAGAGTTGTTTACACGCTTTTGTTTTCGCCAAAGCATCTATATTTCTGGGGCTTTTGCTGCAGTTCTTTGTTACAATAAATTATTTTGATACTGCTATTGATATGTGAATATATTTTGCTGCGTGTCTTATAAAAAACTAGCGTTCCTAAATCGTAAAAGACAATCTGGAAGCAAAGGCGTGGTCGTATGTGCCATTTGTGTGTTTTGAGTGGGCGTCCAACACCAACTGCTTCATCAAAAGGTATTATTAAATGAGTATGGTGTTATTGCATATCATGTTGACCGCTAATACAGATGAGGACAGGGGAAGAGAACACAAAACAATGGCACGGTTGGTAACTCTATATAACTTTACATAGCTTCATATCTGTCAACCATAAAATCGATTTTTTCAAGTACATTTCGCATGCGCATTTAGATCTGGTTTTAGAAGAGTTTAAATGAGCTCTTCAAAGATTTTTCTGGTACAATAAAGCTTAGGTAAGCCACGCTGACGAATCCCCTGGAAAACTGTTACGTTGTGGTGTGTCCAAGAAAATGTTATTAACTTTACCGGTCTAGAGGTCATGTTAAGCTAATTCCTAAATGTCCGCTGAACGCCGACATAACGGGTAGGGCGTTGGCACTAGCTGAATTGTCTGTGGGAGAACTAGAAATTGCCTTCCGAACAATGAAGCACAAACACAAAGTCAAACTAACAGACAGGCACGCTTGGACACGCCTGACGCAGTCGCGGCAAGTCAGGCCAAAGAAGGGGAAAGCGGAGTGTGCAACATGGACGGACGGACGGACGGACGGACGGACGGACGGACGGACGGACGGACGGACGGACGGACGGACGGACGGATGGATGGATGGATGGATGGATGGATGGATGGATGGATGGACGGACGGACGGACGGACGGACGGACGGACGGACGGATGGACGGATGGACGGATGGACGGACGGACGGACGGACGGACGGACGGACGGACGGACGGATGGATGGATGGATGGATGGATGGACGGATGGACGGACGGGCCCGCCCGCCCGCCCTGTCTGACGCCTTTCTTTATTAGGATTTTGTTGCTTTTTTTATGGAGGACTATGGTGGCTGTGGAGCCGCTATAGATATCTTCCAGTGTTTTTACATATGGCTCGTCTACACCCTGATTCCGTAATGCCTCCATGACTGCTGAGGTTTCGACAAAATCAAATGCTTTCTCGTAATCAATGAAAGCTATATATAAGGGTTGGTTATATTCCGCAAATTTCTCTATCACCTGATTGATAGCGTGAATATGATCTATTGTTGAGTAGCCTTTACGGAATCCTGTCTGGTTTTGCTTGACAGAAGTCTAAGGTGTTCCTGATTCTATTTGCGATTACCTGAGTAAATATTTTGTAGGCAACGGACAGTAAGCTCATCGGTCTATAATTTTTCAAGTCTTTGGCGTCCCCTTTCTTATGGATTAGGATTATGTTAGCGTTTTTCCAAGATTCCGGTACGCTCGACGTTATGAGGCATTGCGTATAATGGGTGGCCAGTTTCTCTAGAACAATCTGCCCACCATCCTTCAACAGATCTGCTGTTACCTGATCCTCCCCAGCTGCCTTCCCTCTTTGCATATCTCCCAAGGCTTCCTTTACTTTTTCCGCCGTTACCTGTGGGATTTCGAATTCCTCTAGACTATTTTCCATCCCATTATCTTCGTGGGTGCCACTGGTACTGTATAAATCTCTATAGAACTCCTCAGCCACTTGAACTATCTCATCCATATTAGTAATGATATTGCCGGCTTTGTCTCGTAATGCATACATCTGATTCTTGCCAATTCCTAGTTTCTTCTTCACTGTTTTTAGGCTTCCTCCGTTCCTGAGAGCATGTTCAATTCTATCCATATTATACTTCCTTATGTCAGCTGTCTTACGCTTGTTGATTAACTTCGAAAGTTCTGCCAGTTCTGTTGTAGCTGTAGGGTTAGAGGCTTTCATACATTGGCGTTTCTTCTTCAGATCTTTCGTCTCCTGTGATAGTTTACTCGTATCCTGCCTAACGGAGTTACCACCGACTTCCATTGCACACTCCTTAATCATGCCCACAAGATTGTCGTTCATTGCTTCAACACTGAGGTCCTCTTCCTGAGCTAAAGCCGAATACCTGTTCTGTAGATTGATCTGGAACTCCTCTATTTTCCCTCTTACCGCTAACGCATTGATCGGCTTCTTATGTACCAGTTTCTTCCGTTCCCTTCTCAGGTCCAGGCTGATTCGAGTTCTTACCATCCTGTGGTCAATGCAGCGCACCTTGCCGAGCACGTCTACATCTTATATGATGCCAGGGTTAGCGCAGAGTATGAAGTCTATTTCATTTCTAGTCTCGCCGTTCGGGCTCCTCCACGTCCACTTTCGGCTATCCCGCTTGCGGAAGAAGGTATTCATTATCCTCATATTATTTTGTTCCGCAAACTCTACTAATAACTCTCCCCTGATATTCCTAGTGCCTATGCCATATTCCCCCACTGCCTTGTCTCCAGCCTGCTTCTTGCCTACCTTGGCATTCAAGTCGCCCATTAGTATAGTGTATTTAGCTTTCACTCTACCCATCGCCGATTCCACGTCTTCATAGAAGCTTTCGACTTCCTGGTCACAATGAATGGATGTAGGGGCGTAGACCTGTACAATCTTCATTTTGTACCTCTTATTAAGTTTCTCAACAAGACCTGCCACCCTCTCGTTAATGCTATAGAATTCCTGTATGTTACCCGCTATATTCTTAAAGGGACACTAAAGTGAAAAGTGATTTCTTCGGCATCAGTAAATCACCGTTCTACAACACCAAAAACACCACTCTTACAATGATAAGACGTTTGGTAAGCCAGAAAAAGTGTTAGAACGAAATACGGGTGGCGACGCCTACTTAAGTTCACGCACCTGGGGGCTGTGACGTCATGGATTTTGATGGCATCTTCTAGGGCCTACTAATTATATATGGCGGTACAGATTGAGTATGTTGTGTTCTAAAGGAACCAAATATTAAACACGCCAAGTTTCGGGAACCTTTATTCAGCCAACGCGGCCCAAATGCGAAAACAAACTTTGGAATCCCTGACGTCACGCTGACATACCGGCGCTGGCGTTTCGGCGCGAAATTCAAATACTGATACTTTGACCTTCATTTTCTCGTCTAATATGCAAACTATTTTCTTGAAATGACTGCCTGCAGGGTTCTCAAACAATGCTTTGTTAGTCTAAACTGATTTATTGTTTCCCTTTAGTGTCCTTTTAATAATCAGGAATCCGACGCCTAGTTCTCTTCTCTCCGCTAAGCCCCGGTAGCGCAGGACGTGTCCGCTTTTTAGCACTGTATATGCTTCTTTTGTCCTCCTAACCTCACTGAGGCCTATTATATCCCATTTACTACCCTCTAATTCCTCCAATAGCACTGCTAGACTCGCCTCACTAGATAACGTTCTAGCGTTAAACGTTGCCAGGTTCATATTCCATCACCTCTTACTAGTCTTTATTGCGGACATGTTTACTTTGCGCCTGCTCTCGCTGGAACGAATGCCTTCAAGGAGGCCAGTGGTGCCTAAATCGATCGCTGGGCAGATATATGCACATTCTAATAAAACATGTTCCATCGTTTCCCTAGCTTTACCGCAGCAAGCACATGCTTCTTCTTCCTTTTTATATCTCACTTTATAGGTGCGTGTTCTAAGACATCCTGATCTCGCTTAGAAAAGTAATGAGCTTCCCTTTGAGTTATCATAAATTATTTCTTTCCTTATTTCATTCTTTCCTCTTAAGTAGTTACTCATGGCAGGTTTCTTTTCCATTGTCGCCACCCATAAGATTATTTCAGCCTCTGAATTTCCACATCACATTCTTTGTTGCTGTGTTGCTCACCCCACAGGCTGCATATTTTCTGGGAACCTCCCTAGTTCTTTTTCTCAACTGTGAGCCAATGTTTTATTGCACAGACACCTCAACATTCTCGCAGCTCATTTAGTTTCTTCCGTATTCCTCAGTCTTTCTTCATCTTCAATTTTACTGTGAGCTTCCCTCACTTCAAAACTAGTCCAGCCAACTTATTTTGTCTAACCCACTCCTGCAATAGCCCCAAAAAGGGGCTGCGGTATGTATAAATAAAAAAAATATCACCCTGCACAGCTTCATAAGTAGTGTTCCCGTGAGCGCCCAATGCGAGGCGTCCCACTGACCTTTGGTTGCCATCGCGTCCTACTTGTACCCCTGATTTCAAGCAAACAACCGCATTTGCAAAAGTAACTCCTGGAACCATTACACCTTTCCGCATACCCCGTAGCACCTCGTACCTATTCTATCCCCATAGCGCTCTGTGCTTCATTATGGCTGCAGTTCTCTTCCATTTTACTGTAATTGTTTTTTACCTGTGTTTCCATATATGTATTGCCCTCGTTTATCCATATACCCTTGCATTTATATTCTTTTACCCGAGGTATTTCCTGGCCCTGTATTGACACTGTCTGTTCACTGTTTTCATTGAATACCACCTTGAATAACACCTGATTTTCTAACACAAAATTTCAAACCTAAATTCTTGCCTTCCTGTACACAGATATAAGCCACATGTTGCAAATCACTTTGCTAGTTCGCTAGCAAGACAATGTCGTCTGCATAAAATAAACCTGGAAGCTGCTGCTCTACTACTGTACCCGACTCTTTGTACGAGAGATTAAACCCAATATTGATTCCTTCTAGCGCCCTTTCCATCTTCATGTACATCATAAACAGCAATGGTGATAAAAAGCACCACTGCCTCAGTTCCTTGTTAATATCAACCTTCTACAGGCTCCTCATCCCTTCCCATGCAACGCAAACAGTATTTTCTAGGAAAATCTCTCTAAATAGCTGTAGACAATCGTCACCTAAACCTCTTCCAGAATATTCCACAAAATGTTGCGGTCTACGTTGTCATAGGCTCCTGTAATGTCTAAAAAGGCCACATATAACGGTCTGCTTTCTACTTTTGATATTTCAATACACTGAGTAAGAACAAATAAGTTATCATCTAAACGCCTACCTATTCTAAAGCCATTCTGAAGTTCTCCCAAAATACCATTATTCTCTGCGCATGCTTGAAGCTTTAATTTGATTGCCTGCATTGCTAGCCTGTATATTACCTATGTAATGGTCAATGTTCTATACGAATGAATTCTATCGTTCCCCCCCCCCTTGCCTTTATAAATTAAATTCATTCTCCTTTGTCGCCAACTGTCTGGTATTCGTCTATCTTTTAAAGATTTTTTTGCACTTCTTTCACCAGAGCTTCCTTACTTTTCAGTCCTAGTTCATTAATCAGCCTAACGGGAACGTCGTCTAGCCCTGTGGCTGTGCGCTTAGGAATTTTCTCTTCCGCTTTCTTCAAGTTGAAATTTGTCAGCACCAGCTCCTTTTCCACTTGGGTCTCTTTCATGCTCTTTTTTTTTCTTCGAATACAAGCTCGTCATTGCCTTGGAACGATTCGGCTTCTATTTTTCGGGTGTAATTTATTGGCGCTTCTGCTTCCAGTCTGTTTCCATCTTCGTCTAGCATATGTTGTTGTATTGTCGTTGACTTGCTGCCTAATAATTTTATGCGGTTCCAAAATATTCTAGGTGCGGCTTTCCTTTCTCACGTATTTCTGACAACCAACGTTCACTTTCACCTTGTATGTTTGCTTGCACCAGTATTTGAACCATAGACTTTTTCTCCCGGTATATTTCCCATTTAGTGGGTACTTAATACTGCGGCAACTGCGCCTTCTTTGCCTGCCTGTGCTTTCGAGATGGTTTCTGACGTTCGGCGATCGCTTCTCGCATCTCCCTGTTCCACAAGCTTTTCCGTTTGTTTTTTCCTTTCCAACGAACATGTTCTTTCTCTTTCCGTATTTCTGTCATTACACTTAGAAGCTCACCATATTCCCACTCCTTACTTGGCCACTTGCCAAGTTCTTCAACTCTAGTGACTACATTTGCTATTTGTTCAGCGTTCAAATTTGGACTGGCCATTGTGCTTTCCTTGCTCTCTTTTCCAACTACATATCCCATTTTCAAACAGATGCGTTTATGGTCACTCCCTATGCTGCTATACCCTTCTTCATCGATGAGCATTTCTCTCAACTTATCATGAATTCCTTCTGTCATCAGACAGTAGTCAAAGGTTGATTGCCGCTTTCCCACTTCCCACGTGACCTGCCCTTCACACTTAGGCCCTATATTGATGATAATGAGGTTATGTTGCTCACAAAGGTCTAGCATTGACTTCCCGTTGTTGTCGGTATAGCCATCTCCTGTATGTGGGCATTCACGTCACCTAATAGGATAATTTCAGCACCATTTCCGAAACCCTTATTATCAGCTCTTATGCATTCCACTAACTCTTTATTCTTCTCTGTGCAATTTTTTCCAGTCCACAAATACGTAACGCCCGCCCAAGTTTTTTTTCCACTCATTGTACCTGATAACCAAAGATGCTCTTGACATTTTGAATTTACTCTTTTCCATTTGTTTCCCTGGTGGATGAGCTTTCTGACTGCCCCTCTCTTTCTTTCCCACTTAGTTATGTTGCACCCTTCCCAAACATATATCTCAATCACTGGCGGCTCTTCTGAGTCTCTAAGGTGCGTTTCTGTAACCGCATACACCCCTATTCGTTCGCTGTTTGACTGCTCCTCAATCTCTGCCCCCTTTTCCTTTCTTCTGCCGCTCTGCATGTTTATGTAGCCTATTGGATGGCGAGCTCTCTTTTTTCCTTTCCTTCTTTTTCTGTTATTGACGGTGACGCTATGCTGGGGTTCCCTTAGCCAACCTTCTTCATTACTACCTACTCTGGCCTCCGGAGTGCCCGTAGGCTTCCTAAAAAGCAACAGCGCGACCAGCAAGTCGCCAGCCCACTTCTCGTACAAGCCTGTAATTGAAGTGGATCCGGTCTCGTTGAAACCCACCACACCTTCTCACTTCCCTGTTTACTTCGACAACCTCGAAGCCTTTCTCTCGGCTAATTTTCCATATCACCTCATTAGCAAAGACTACGGCTCTTTGTACCTGACTCTCACGTACAGGCACCTCCGGCACCCTCCACACCGTGAAGGGACAGCTCGCGCTAGTCACCCGCTCCCGTCGCCAAGCGCTGGGCTAGTCCTGCCCCTTTCCTGTTTAGGAGGTCATTTAGCCAACCTGCTACTATGACAAAGTTGCGCACGTGGGCATTTTCAGTGAGCTTTACTTTTGCTCGCTCCATGACAGAACCCAGTGTGCGCCCTGGAAATGTCCCTACCACCACTCTTTTATCGCCTTTCACTCTCTCCAGAATTGCTTCTGAGCACCTATCCAGGTTTGAGTCGCCGGCGATAATCACCATTTCCCTCTCTCCTACCTCTCCCTGCTTTCCCTTGTCCTTTTCCACATGATTCAGATTTGACAAGGGGCATTGACCCATGCGCTCCTGCTTTTACCGCGTGGCGGCCTCAAGGTAGGTGCTGCTCTTTTCAGCTAACCCCTCACCACGTTGCATGCATTCCACGTACTTTGCTGGCACTCCCTCTCCTGTCACGTCAGGGGACTGCGTTCCATTGTCACGATGATTCTCGTCCACAATGGCGGCCCTGTTCAGCTTTTCCTCGGCTGCTTTAAGTCTTTTTCCATTACCTTCCATGCATCACGCTCCCTATTTAGCTCACTTTTGAGCTCGTCAATCTGTTTGACAAGGTCTTCCTGGAAAGCCTCCATTTTCTCCAGCCTTGCATCGACATCGCAATGTGTGCCGATTGACTCGGTTCCCTCTCCATTCTCATCCGTCCCCTCATCTGCCTTGAGGGACCCCCCGCGCGCTACCTGCTTTCCCGGCTTTCTTGACATGTATTGCGCGGCTTTTTCTAATGCAAATACTGTAATACTATAATAATGCAGAGCACGTGGCAAAATACGATACGCACAGGATCTAAATCCTTAATATGTCGCAAAGTAATTCTCACCAATGTTTTAAAAGCAATCAATGCCGCAGAGACTTAAGGTATGACACGTTTTCGCACGTGTTAAACCACGCGTCCACGTTCTCACTTTCCTACCAACACACACACAGTAAAACGACTACTAGCTATTAGTCTTGCCACTTCCAAGCTACTATTTAAAGGCTATAAAGACCCAGAGAGAGAGAGAGAGAGAAACATTTATTGAATCATAAAATGGAATTCTCGCGGATCGAGGTCTTCTCTTCTTCACGCTGTCTTCTCGTCGAAGGGAAGCCTCTTCAGCACGAGTGGTCCCTCAGTCCAGGGCTCCACTGAGTTTGGCCGCGTCCCTAGCGTGCTCCACCATCCTTCTTTGGACGGCGAGCTCGCAGCTGACGAGCCGGCTCTCCCAATGCTCCGCACTCGGGGGTTTATGATCGCGGAATGCGTCGTTTCGTTCGCACTCCCAAGTTATGTGATAGAGTGTGGGTGTAGCCCCGCACCAGGGGCAGGTGTCCCTATACTGCGTTGGGAACATCTTGTTGAATATGAAAAGGTTCGGGAAGGTGTTTGTCTGGAGCCTACGCCAGCCCATTGCTTCCTCCTTCATCAGCGCTTTATGGGGTGGTGGGTACTTGAATCTAGTCCCGCTGTAGTGTTGCAGTAATTCCCGAATAACTGTCACGGAGGATCCCGGCGTAACTAGCGCGGTACTCCTGCTGCTGCCCAGCCCGGAATCTATTAGCTCGAGCTAGACCGTCCACCGCCTCGTTACCCCTTATGCCCTCGTGTCCAGGTATCCAGATCAGATTGTGTTTGATTTTCGCCTCCTCCGAGGAGTTACCCCCTCTGAGGATCCTAAGGGCAGTTTTGCATATTCTGCCCCTCATGTAGTTGCGACAGGTCTCTTTCGAGTCTGTGAGAATATTTAGCGATTTATTCTCCCTATATCCTTGCATCGCCGCCAGCGCCACGGCGATTTCCTCGGCTTCAGCTACGCTCCATATCTCGGCCAAGACGCACGAGACAAGCTTTTCCTCCTTGTTCATTACTACCGCGATGGCCTTTGCCTCGCTTCCTATTACACTTATGCTCGCGTCCTCGAAGAGAGTGTTCTCTTCTCTAGCCACCGTTTTTTCTATGTATTCGGCCTTAGATTTCCTTCTGCCTTCGTGGAGCCTGGGATCCATGTTCTTCGGTATAGGCTTTACGTTAAAGTTTTTCCTAATTCCCGCCGGTACGTCCTCGTACCGGTCGACGTCTCCTATTTCGAAGCCCAGCCTACCGATCAGGTTTCGCCCCGTGTAGGTCCCCGTTAGTCTTTTCATTTGCGCTTTCCGCTGTGCTTCCGCCATATCGACGAAGGCGTTGCTTACCCCTAGTTGCATCAGCTTTTTGTTGGAGGTGTTTCTCGGCAGGTGCAGCGCCGTCTTGTAGGCTTTTCTCAGGACGACTTCAATCTCTTCGTTGGTCGTTTTAGTTCTCACTTGGTAGGGTAGCGAGTACATGACTCTGCTGACGATCAGGCTGTTCACGAGCTTGACAGTGTCTTCTTTTCTCATGCCGTGCCTCTTCTGGGAGACCCTGCTTATCATTCTGCTCACGTTCTCGGTCGACTTCTTGAGGAGGCCGATGGTGTGGTTGCACTTTCTGCTGCGTTGCAGCCACATGCCGAGGACGCGTATCATGTTGCGTTCGGGGATGAGTTGTCCTTCGAGGCTGACCTCCAGTTTCGCCTTGGTGGGATGTCTGCCGACTCTTAGCAGTTCGGACTTTTCGCTGGAGCACCTGAGGCCCCTCTCCTTCACGTAGTCTTCGACGCACTTGGCCGCATCTTGCAGCGCCGCTCGCTTTTCTTCCAAGGTTCCAACATTCCCCCCGGTTGCACGTGCTGAAGCATGTGGTGCGAAAGGGCGCTCTGACTATCTTGCAAAACCAAATGTACGCGAAACACACCCGCACACACGAAAAAAGAGAAAAAAAGAAGAAAACTACCCAATTATTATTTAAAGGCTAAAAAATCTGCAAATCAAAAACAGAAGCAAGCTCAAAACATGCACAAAAACTTATGATTTCGTCGCCGCCATGGAGCCCTAAAAAGCGCGTCCATCCACCACAAAATCTGACGTCAACCATCCGATTGCGCGCAGCGCCCCCGGCTTGTTGATTTCCGAAGCTTCCATCCCTCTCAATAGGTATAGTGGGCGGATGGTAGACTAGCAAACAAATAACATATATCGCAAAGAATAGAGAAGAAAAAGGAGCTTTTTCCTAGAGCAGTCTGGAAACATAAGGAACTGGGAAACGTTATTCAGCAGTAGATAAGACAGGCATGGCAAAAAATTTTATTGGAAAGAGGAAACCAGGTAAGTGGTGGAGCAAGGAAGTAAAGCAAGCTACAGAAGAGTGTAAGCAGGCGTCTAGAGATAATCGTGAAGCCAGAAAGTTGGGATTACGCGAAGAAGAGCTCCTTAGATTCAACAAATACCGAAAAAATGGCGGCGAGTGAGATTGCACGAGAGAAAATTAAATGCACAATTGAACGTGCGTAGCACAACATTCGCAAAAGAGACCAAGGCGTCCAAAAAAAATTTTGGAAGCACGTAAGAGTACTCGGAGCACGAACCAAAAATTTTCACGTGGCTACAAGGGATGAAGGCGGTAACATCTTCAAAGGAGACGATGCACTGCGATACACCACAGGCACTGTTAGGGCTAACTTCGGCACAAAAGAAAGCATAGTTCAGACCCAGACAAGCATGAACAGAGAAGCCTGAGAGATTATATTTTCCATGGAGAACTTTTACTGGAAAAAAAAGGACAAAATGTCCCTAATAACACGGCGGCAGGACCCGATGACATCTAATGCAGCTAATCATACACCTCGGTCCAAATAGCAAGACATTGCTGACTAATGCCAGAGAGCAAGTGATTACGGCGAAGAACATTTTGGTTAGATGACGTGAAAGCAAAGTGAACCTTGTATACAAAGGAAAATGTGATCATGGTAAACGAGCTCCTACAGGCCAGTTACAGTAACGTTGATGCTATATAGAATGGCAACGCAAGCCAAAAAATTAGAACGTTCTAAATGGGCGGACACAAATGATGTACTGAGAAAACTACAGAATGGGTTCAGTCTACGAAGACGCTTAGAGGATAGTGTGTTTGTACTAACTCCCTGCATGGAAATTTGGGTAGCTCAGAATAGATCTTTATGGATAGCATTTCTAGATAATAAAGGAGCCTACGACAACTCATACAGGGAATTGTTATGGGATATTCTCAAGCACGAAGGCATAGATTACAATTTCTTGGAGCTGCTGATGGAGATATATTGAGACAACCGAGCACAGATTGTATGGCAAGGCTAAAAATGTAATGAAATGGGGGAAAGTTGCCATGGACTGAGTGTCATCTGTCGGCATTGTTGTTCATGCTTCATCTTAGGGGCATAGAAAGACAAGAAAACAGCGAATAAGGGCTTGATTTAACTTACAATCGTAATGAACAAATTGTGCAACAGAAGCTACACGGACTGGCGTGTGCGGACGACATAGTGCTACAAGCGGACAATGCAAGATACAGACACTTGGGAATATCTGTACCAATGCAGCGATAAATATCGGCCTTAAGTTTAGCACACAGAAATCTGCAATTACGATCTTTAATGAAGAAGCGAGTAATTACGCGGTGTCAATTCAACAGTACCTCTTACCCATTGTCAAGCAATATAAGTACCTCGGCGTATACATAAACGAAGGAAAGAGCTACTCAAGCACCTACCAAGCTAATCCTAAAAAAGTGAGAAGCAAAATGCAGCAACGTAGACCACTTTTGGGCCGCATTAAATATGAAGGGGTGCGTGGAATCTGGAAAGGAGTAATGGTGCTAGCACTAACGTTGGCAAGATCCATTCTGTGCTGAAAATCGCATATCTTGTCGGGGATGGAAGTTAACCAAAGATCGGTAGGGCGGTTGGCTTTGGGGGCCTACCGTAAAACCACTAACGAGGCAGTGCAGGTTGACATGGGTTGGGCCTTGTTTTGAAGTAAGAGGAGCGCAGAGCGAAATTCGCTTTGAAGAAAGACTAAGGAATATGGATGAAAATAAATGGGCGGCTGAAGTGCACACGTTTCTGCAACTGAAAAATGTGGAAGCAGAATGGACGAAGACGTCAATGGAGTTGGCAACAAACTACGGGGTAATTGAAAGTGTAAATAGGCAACCAGGAGTAATTAGAAAGAAAGTGAGATAAACAAAGACAAAGAACTGGATGCAAAGAATGCAAAAATAAAAAAAGACCATGCAGAATTACAAGAACGAGAAGAAACAAATTAGAAAAGAAAGTTTTTATGGTACCAGAAAGGGCAGGGCCTTGCTGTTTGAGGCTGGAGCTGGTTGCTTAAAGGCAAAAACTTACCGGAGCAAATATTCGCAACAAGGTGAGGCATGTGTGTGCATGCTGCAGCAAATATGCGCAGGCGACTGAGCATATCCTAATGGAATGCGAAGGGACTCACCCAGTGACATCAGTAGGTAACGTAGAACTTCCAAAAGCGCTTCCGCCTAAAGTGGACGGAAGCATGAACCAGTCAGCAGTCGAGATAAGCTAGAGACGTTTAAAGTATTGATGGAAAAAATGAAGCGAAGACATTAATACTACCGGATCTGTTACAGGCACAACTAGCGGCACAAGGTAGATAGAAACGTTTTGAGTAAGAAGAAAAGGGAAAAGATTTAGACGTACTGAAAAATTCTAGAATAAAAAGCATGTATCATCATCATCATCATCAGCCTAGTTACGCCCACTGCAGGGCAAAGGCCTCTCCCATACTTCTCCAACTACCCCGGTCATGTACTAATTGTGGCCATCTTGTCCCTGCAAACGTCTTAATGTCATCCGCCCACCTAACTTTCTGCCGCCCCCTGCTGCGCTTCCCTTCCCTTGGAATCCAGTCCGTAACCCTTAATGACCATCGGTTATCTTCCCTCCTCATTACATGTCCGGCCATGCCCATTTCTTTTTCTTGATTTCAACTAAGATGTCATTTACCCGCGTTTGTTGCCTCACCCAATCTGCTCATTTCTTATCCCTTAACGTTACACCGATCATTCTTCTTTCCATAGCTCGTTGCGTCGTCCTCAATTTCAGCAGAACCATTTTCGTAAGCCATGTATAGCATACCTGAATAAATAACAGGCTAGACGACTATTTGTCGCCACCATATTTAAAAGGGGATGTGAATAACTTATCATCGTCTGCCATATTCTACGCGTCAGTAGCTTTACCTTCATTGCCACAAAAAGTTGTCCGCGCCCGCCAGGGTCGATGTATCATGAACTTCATCTGCGACGGCGACAAGGTCCGCCATGGATAGTGAGAGGGGGGGGGGGGGCAGTTTTACTCCAGGCGGTGGCGCGGGCCACTAAATCTTGAAAGCTATCTTCTGCGAGGGTCACAAAGTCCACCAAGTGCTATGTTTTCCGGGCTTAGTTCATGTTGATGCACGAGACAACGCGAAGGTAAAATCACTCACTGCCGCTGCCACGCTCCTTTACTCCAGCGTTTTGACAGCGAGTTTCTGTGGTCTTCCAGTGAAGTGTGTTCATGTTTGCTTGTGCGCGCGTGACACCGTGCTTTCTAATATAATTAGTATGCCTATGTTTACAATTTCATGCGGCTGATGAAACTACTATCTTTACTTCATATAACTGTCAATTAATTTGCAATCGCAATTGATGCTTCGCCTTTCGGGCGAAACTGCAGCTCTTTTGGTGATTTCAACTTTCCTAATATTGTGTGGGCCAGTGATCCGATAATTGTTAAGCACAAACCGACAGAGTGTACTGCAATTCTCAATAGCGCTTTAAAGCACCTGCGCAACAAGAAGCGATAGTTTCGGCATGTAATGTTCACAAATTATGCACTTTGCTGGTCCGAATATCGCCCAGTTGATACCAATTACAACCGTGCCATTTCAAAGGCCAAGAAAACGTTCGTCGATAGAACACCCCCTTCGGTACTGCGATCTAACCCTCAAAGTTTTGGACTGTTGTTGTGGTACTAAAAGCACGCACATTCAACTAACCCTCTGCTATGTCCCTGCTTCTTCCCGTCAGTGCTGCTGTGTTTTCAATAACACGTTTGTGTCGTTTTTCTGGTGAATGGATCATACCAGGCTACCTTAAATATCAAAGTGTAACTTCTTGCATCTGTGAATCCCACTGTTATTCACAGCGTCGGTATCTGTTGAATAACCAGCATTCTTAAGATATCTTCATCCGCTGGCCCCGAATTTGTTAATCCTAAAATATCGAAATGCACTGATGTTTACTTCTAGCAGCCATTGTCATCTTCATCGACCACCTTTTACACATGGTGCGTCCAGGCGCTTGTGTCTCATGCCTCGTGCCGCGATTTACGAGGTTAAAGAAAGGGAAGAAGAATAAAAAAAGAGCTTCTGCTCCTGCCATCGGTCCGAACAGTTCTCAGGTTTTTCGCTAGCTGACTCACACAATGCTGTAGTGGACCTGACCTCGGCAACTATAACGTGGTGTAGCAGACGTCATTGTACGACAAGCACGACGTCATGGACGAAGCCACGAACCAGAGAACCAGAACAGAACGCCTCGCCGCGGTTAAGATAACCTCCCGTCCTTTTGGCCACAAAATCCGGCAGCTTTTCTCAGGTGGAGGCCATCTTTGACCTTCAGCGCATTACCTGGCAGGGCCCGAGGTTCCTCCACGCTGTCTCGCACTCCCAGCAGAGGTGGTTGAAGAGTTCCAAGGCATTGTGGACATGCCCTACGACACCACCCCCTATGACCACTTCAAAACGACGGTGCTGCAAGGCAAGCCCGTGTCTGTGCGCAGGCGCCTCTACCAGCTTCTCAACGAAGAGAAGCTCGGCGACCTGCAACCGTCGGAACTTCTACGTCGTATGCGGCGGCTTCTGCGTGACTATAGGCTGCGCGCAAACAGCCCGCTGCTGCGTGAACTCTTCCTTCAGCGCCTACCGCAGAATCTGGTGGTCACTCTGGCTGCCGCACCAGAAGACATCTCCCTCGAGGATCCTGCAGAACTGGCTCATCGCATCGCTGACTACTCAGCAAGAGGCACTGTGGCAACAATGAGCCTTCCACTGTCGCACCACGAAGGCCGACAGTCTCCCCTTGATGAACGAACTTGCTGAGCCCGTTACAGCACTACAGTCAGCGCGACCGCGATTTCCGTTCAAGATTCATTTCGCGGTCCAGCTCCGGTTGGCTCGGCATCCCAAAGACTGCAATGGCGACATCATTCGGGCTTTTCGAGTAAGTCCGCATGCCGTTCGGTTTGACAAACGATGTTCAGCTGCTCCAGAAGTTTATCAGCAAGGCCACCCAGGGACTTTCCTTCGTCCTTGCGTATCTCGATGACCTCCTGGTGGCTAGTATTACCCCCCGGACAGCATAGTAACCATTTGCGCCCGCTATTTTCTCGGCTCCAGGAACACGGCCTTCTCATAAACCCCGCAAAGTGTGTCCTTGGTGTTCACGACATTGAGTTCCTCGGACACAGCGTGACACCCGAAGGGATCAGACCGTTGGGAAAGCAAGTTTAGGCTTTGCGCGAGTTGCGTCGCCCAACGTAACTGGGAAAGCTCCGCGAGTTCCTTAGGCTGCTCAACTGCAACCACCGTATTCTTGCCAACGCCGCCGGAATTACTATACCCCTAACCGAGCTTCTCAAGACCACTAAATCTACGTACACTGCACTGTCTTGGACGTCAGATGCCGAAGAGTCCTTCCAAGCTGCCAGAAATGCATTGGCAGATGCCACCCTACCGGTGTATCCTCTGCATGCTCCACCCATGCGTCTTATGACCGATGCATCTAGTGCGACTGTCGGTGCCGTATTACATTTCCAGCGCAACTCCTGGTGCCCACACGGGTTTTTCACCCAGCAGCTGAATCCTGCAGAAAGGTGCTACAGCATGTTCCATCACGAGCTGCTTGCCGCATACTTGGTTGTTGGGCATTTCGGACACCATTTCGGAAGGAACAAGCTTTCACGTCCTCACGGATCACAAGCCTTGGACATTTGCTTTTCGCGGTAATCACAACACTTATACCGCACAGGAGATACGACACATAAGCTTCATCTCCGAGTTCACCGTGGACATAGGATACATTCAAGGCGCAGTCACCGCAGCCGCAGATGCCTTCTCCCGTATCGACGCAATATCCACGGCCACAGTTGACTTTGAAGAAATTTCCACGTCGAGCTTCAAAACTTCCGGTTTTCTCCTACGTCGTTAGCGCTTTCCGACGTGCCCCTTTAATTTTGTTCAGGCACTATCACTTGCAACGTGGCAAGAGGTCGAACACGCCCATTCGTTCCATTCCGACTCCGCCATCAAGTATTTGGCAAGCTACACGGCGCAAGTCATCCTGCAGTTAGTGCCACTCAGCGTCTAATTACTTCCCGCTTTGTGTGGTCGAGTGTGAAACCTGACGTGCGCCACTGGGCTCGCGAATTCTTTCACTGTCAACGCTCCGAGACGACACGGCACACGAAGTCGCCAAGTTACTCCTTTCGTACACCTGACGCCCAGTTCGATCACGTTCCAATCGAGATCGTTGCCCCGCTGCCACCATTTGCGAGGTGCTCGCTACGTACTCATTTTTGTAGACCGTTATACCCGCTGGCCCGAAACATTTCCTCTCACTCACATTACAGCACTTAAGTGGCTTCCGCGTTTGTCAGTGGCTGGTTCTCGCGCTTCGGATGCCCCAGCGTTGTTACGACCTATCGCGGCCGACATTTTGAATGTGATCTCTTCCACGAGCTTGCGTGCCTGCTTGGCCTCCGCCATATCCATACTAACGCCTGCATCACTCACCTGTAAATGGAATGACTGAATACCTTCAGCGTCAACTTAAAGCCGCCTTGATGGTCCGCCAGGCTCGCTCTTGTTGGGCTGAATATCTTCCTCTCGTCCTGCTAGGCGTGCGCGACTCAGTGGAGAGCGAGACCCCGGCTGCGGAGCTAGTCTGTGGCACAACGTTACGGTTGCCCGGTGAACTTTTCGCACCAGCTACTGTTGCCACACCCAATCCAGACCGATATATGTTTAGTAGCTCCCCTCCTTGTTGGCACGCTTTCGTCGTCAACCGAGTAAGATTACATCCTCAAGTAATGTCTTTGTCAGCAAAGACATGCCTACAACAAGCTACGTTTTCGTACGACGTGAAGGCATCCGACTATCTCTTACGCTTCCCTATGACGGCCCTTTCAAAGTACTGAAGTGGACAGAAAAAAAGTGTTACCATCGAGCTCAACGGACGCGAAGAAGTTCTGGTGATACACAGCGTCAAACCAGCCTGCCTAGCGACCTCGCCATCATTATCCGCTATCAAAGACTATACAACCGCTGAAACGAGGAATTTACTCTATCGCCTGGCATCAAAAGCTCTTTCTTGGGGCCGTCGCACCACTGTTCTTCTGTTAAAAGGGCAGGGAGCTCTCTAGCAGCCCCCTTCAACATCCTCGTCCGACTTTTACATATGGCACCACGGTGTGGCGTGTGTCTTGTGCCTCGTGCTGAGAGCTGCGAGGTTAAAAAAGCGAAGAATAAAAAACACGAGTTTCCTTGGCTTCTGCCATTGCTTCTGCCAGTACTTTGACTCGCTGGCTCGCACATTGTTGTAATGGACCTGACCTCAGTGCCTGTATGGTCATGCGTAATACTTGCAGAAATAATTCACCGACCATTACAGGTTTTTTCGGTACCCAATGAGTAGGGAAGGTGGCTTTGGTGGCGTTTCTTCAGCTTTGAACTACAGACCGCTTTCCTTCACCTGCATCTCCTGTAAAAGGTTGGAGCACGTTATATGTTCACATCTCATTACCTTTCTTGAATACAAGTTTGTTTAACTGTTATCAGCACAGATTTCCGAAAAATATTTTTTGTGAAGCGCAGCTTCTATCGCTTCTATCGACCTCCGCATTGGAACTGACTATATCATTACTGATTACGCCAAGGCATTTGGCACTGCCTCACACGATGTACTCGTTTTGAAACCTATTTAGCTTGATACTGATCCGCTAGTACCTAATTGGGTAGCACACTTTCTTTTCAAGCGAACTCAATATCTTACCGGTAATGATCGTTCCTCTTCACCTTCTGCGTTAACTTCTCTGGACTGCCAGGGGGCAGTGCTGGGTCTATTACTTCTTTCTGAATACATTGACGATCCTCCAAGCTGTGCAACTTCTACAATTCGACTGTTTGCGGACGACTGCGTACTTTATAGCAAAATCACCAACGCAACTGACAGTTCTTCAAGATAACCTCAATAACGTATCGAAATGATGCAGTGACTGGTTCATGAGGTTGAATGCTACGAAATGTAGAAGCATGCGTGTATCCCATCAACCTAACATATCGAACGCGCAAAAGTATCTTCTTAACGGCACGGCCCTGTTGACACACATGATTATCTTGGCATCCATATTTGCGCGGATTACTCATGGGAAATGCGTGTTGATAAGTCTGCTACAGCTGCTAATCGCATCCTAGACTACTTACGCACGAACTTTTCATCGGCTTCCACATCGCTGAAGCTAACCCTCTATAAAACTCTGGTAACACCTAAAATGGCAAACGCATGCGCCATATGGGACACAAATCAACCTTTGCCTAACCCTCGGAGCCATCCAGAAGCGCTGCACTCTTTTTATTCCGTCCAACTACTGCTATCACCCTTCTGTCACGGCTATGAAGAACACGCCTAATCTACCAGACTGATCACTGCGCCGTAAATCCCCACGTGTATGCTTCTTCCACGAAACATATTTTCAGAATCCGGCTTTGAGAGATTCTCTCCTCACATCCCCTCGGTACATTTCTTCTCGCGTTGACCCCAAACACAAAGTAGCTCTTCCATTTTGTACCAATGCGTATAGACCCTCTATTATTCCAAGAACCTGCATCGACCGGATTGCTGAAAGTAATGCCCTTGCGCAGGATTACCCAATCACTACGCACATTACCGTTGAGACCATGCGCATGCATCTCAGGCATTATGCTAGGAACCTTTCCCACCACTTGGCGAGCCTCACTGCTGCAAGGTCCTGCTAGACATTTAGCGGCATTGTCAGTGCACATCGTGCGTTGTTTACTTCAGGGTACGCACCTGCGGCCAAGCCAGCGTTTCCTCCGTGGTGTTTGAGCCGTCCACAGGTACATCTAATGATTCCAGGACTACAGAAGACGACAGATCTACCGCTCTCTGCTCTAAAACAGTTGACCTTGCTTCTTTTGCATGAAAAGTACAGCAACCACGTGCACATCTATACCGATGGATCAACTACGTCATGCAGTTCCGGTGGTGCCGTGGTGGTACCAACGCGAGGAATGACACTGCGCTTCAAGACATCGCATGTGACGACCTCAACGGCGGCAGAACTAACGGCCCTGCGTCGAGCACTGGAATTCATTGAATCTGAAAGAGATAGAAAATGGGCTGTGTTCTGTGATTCAAAACCTGCATTACAGTGCACGCAGTCAGTTCTCTGACACGGATGCCATGACCAACTGACATATGAAATCGCGAAACTTTACCATCATGTCCAACAAAAAGGTCACGAGGTCGTTTTTCAATGGGTACCTGGCCATTGTGGAATCAGTGGCAATGATTCCGCCGATAACGCTGCTCGTACAGCACATCATGAAGAGCAGAGCGTTTCAATTCCGCTTTCGAGGACAGACGCCGCTAGGCAGCTTCGACACCTGGCACGCAGTCTCACACTGACCGAGTTGAACTCGCCAAATTTACGACTTACACGACTGCATCGACTAAACGCCTCCCTGCAACTCCGGCCTCCACTCGGACTTCCTAGACGTGAAGCTACGCTTCTCTGTCGCCTTTGGTTAGGAGTTGCCTTCACAAAGGCATACTCTACATTAATTGGAGGGACTGACAGTGGAGCATGCGAGGTCTGTGGCACGGAAGAAAGCATCGACCACCTGCTGTGCCACTGTCCACGATACACCCCTGAGAGACAAGAACTTGCCAAAGCTTTTGAAAAACTGGACAATCGGCCGCTTTCTGTGCAGGTGCTACTGGAACACCGCCCCCATCGCCCATCGGCCCATGAAGTGGTGAAGGCACTTTTGTGATTCTTAAGGACGACGGGCTTCTGCGACCATTTGTGACTATTAATGCAATTTCTGTAAGGCCACACACGTCATCGAACTCACCTGCAATTTCCTTCCCTCCTCTCTCTCCCTGTTATCTTTGTTTTCCCCCTTTCCCATTGCCCCGATGTAGGGTAGCCAACCGGACGTGATTCTGGTTAACCTCCCTGCCTTCTTCTTATCTCTTTCCCTACCGTGCATCGACCGGAATCACATTCCCAGCATCGTTGTTGCCTTTGAAGACACTTCCAACTTCAAAGCAACATTATGGAATGTTATTTAGTTCATGTAAATTGTGATTTTTTGTGTTATTTCGTGCGTTCTTTTTTTTTATTTTTAGTACACACGAGTGCACATATGTACACCAATGTAATTATTGATATTGCTTATCAAATATGTAATGTTGGACCATTTTCCATTTTATTGTGTTTATATTTCCTGCACATCTAAGAATGCCTTACCACTCCTTCTTTGTAATTCCTGCAAGGACCCTGAAAGTATCCGAAAATAAATAAATAAATAGTAGCGTGTTCAGGAGCGGCGCGCGTCATGCATTGGCGTGAGGTGGCAAACGCCAGCCCATGCGACAGCACCACCGCCGCCCACATTGGTCCTACCGATCCTTGGTTAACTTTGAACGCCGACAGTACATCCGCTTTTAAACGCAGGCCCTCCTTGAACACTGTGTACATAGTACCATCATTCCCATGGTGGCTGAGCAATCGTAGCGTCGGACTTCCCTGCAGTAATTATTGTAGGAAAGTCTATAGCTGAAGTGACTATGAGTCCAATTCAGAGCTGCGCCGAGCGCCAATCGGTCGGAATTAGCTCGTGGGAAAAAGGAAGATCAACAACCACTCCATCTTGCGCCACCCATTAACGTCACTGTATTTCGCACACTTAACAAACTAGCAGGCTCATGTGTTGTTAAAAACTCGAGCAGCACAGGTCGATCAACCTGCTAAGTTCCCCAGCTACCGTCACACATGAGAGGGCACCGATCAAACTTCTCAGCGTGATAGGCAGGCGTTGTGCGCTTTTCGGTGGCAGGTGTCAGCCGGCTTCTTTCCTCCCTTCATTTGTTTACTTGCTTTAAAGTAACATATGTCGCGGGACCAAATACCGGCTGCGGCGGCCGCATTTTGATGCGCGCGAAATCCAAGAACGCCCGTGTCCCACGCATTGGGGGCACCTTAAAGAGCACCTCACCAGGCCACATAGTAAATTTCGGTAAGGCGCTGGAAGTTGTTACGGGCCCTCTGGGGAGCGTTCTGACACAAGAATTTTTCCGATTGTTTCAGTAATAGCAGATATAGAAATATTTCAGTGCCGCGAACGCATGATTTCAGGAGGCGAGAGCCACTGCCAAGAGCTAGACTCTCTCCGCTTGCTCCAGGAAATCCAAGAAAGGAATTTCGCAAGCGAAATTCCTGTCTTGCATTCTCTCATACCGGAGCTCGAGGACCGCGTGACGCATACGTCACAGAACAGACCCTGCCTTCATTATTTCCCTCGTTTTTTTGCTTCGCGGCATACTCCGATGATGGCGTCGCGAGCGAGCTGTTGCGTTTCTCTCGTTTCGCGCCGCACACGATTTTGCACGCTGTGCACGAGAACACCTGACTAGCGGTATAGGTCAGTGCTACGCGAATACTGAGGCGGGGAAAAGCGGCTCATGAAGCATGATCGCGCGCTGGAACACGGTAGAAAATGGCATGATTTCGTTGTGTGCGCGCACGACTGCACCACGTGGGAACAAGCAGACCAAAGGAAAGTACATATCTTTTGCAGCGGTGCAAAGTAAAACAAGAAAACGCAGACATTCGGTTTATGCTTTACTATGTCTCTAAAGTTCATTTCGCCTACTGAAGCAACAGATTACGCAAATAATAGATGTTGCTTCGACTCGTTCTCCAAGTCACGTATCACTACGAGCGAAGTCACAGCCCTGCCATGTACGTAGGCGCACTTGTGCGATATACGGCGACTCTCTGGCTGGGAGCGCGGCGCTTGCGAGGAGAAATTTGAGCTCTTTCCCCGACGCGTATTGAGGGCGAGCTCCACCACTGGAAAAGCTGGCGCCACCGTCAGCGTGACGTGTCATGAGGGATCACGTGGACACATCGGCCGCGTCGGCTGCTTTGGAAGCGCCGAAGTGAGCTTAAAACTAAAGTTTAAAGTTCCACCTGCGCCTTGGTTCTGATTAAGTGGTGAGTTTTACCGCCTTAGGTGTCTCCTTGACAACATTTTAAAGTACAATAATAGGTAGTGGCTGCCTTTGTAGGCGTGCAGCATGGTAGGCTACTGCTCGGTGCCGCAGTACCGGACGTACGCAACGGAGCTCAGTGTCAGCCTTATTCACACGTAGCCGCAGGACAAGGAGCTGCGTGAAGCTTGGCTCGCGAAACATAGAACCGGCAGACAGCCATCGGCTTCAACTCGGCTATGCAGCAAGCACAAACGCGAGGAAGATTTCTGCTACGGCACCGGGACTGTGCGATGTTCGGTGAGTAGCAGAAAACGCGCACTGAGACGCTCGCCCGCGCCCGCTTCCCGGCTAATGTCATGACGGTTTGGTCTATGAACTTGTTGATGCTTGACACTGGCAAGTTCACTGGAACGGAAAGGGAGCGGTAAGACGCACATTTAAAAAAGGGCATGGCATACGGTCATGTTTGTGTTAGGAATTAATGCACTGGATTACGAAAAAGAAGCACAGGGAAATCGCAGGCTAAGATTGATAAACATGGAGCGCGACGCAACTTGAGAAATAATATTGAAATGTCCAAGAATTTAGAAGACAGGAAAAGATTGAATCGTCACGACAGCACATTACAGTCCCTGTAGGCGTCGCAGTCTCTATAACGAAATTATTTTGAACAGTCCTGATAGCATCCACACAACAGTGGTTGCTAGTGTACTGTAATATGCTCATATGCTGCTGCCGAAAGCTGCTGCTGAAAACGCGTTCACAGCGAAAGCAAAACATTGTGCGCGGACATGCATGCATATGCGCAGTCGGTCGTCGCGAACCCGTGCGATCGCTGCATTGAGGCTTCATTCTGCTATGCCCCATTTGGTTATACAGACAGCACACTATAAGAACATATTTCACATAGTTTACTCTCAGCGTTTGCCTACCATTCACGCAAGAAGCCGGTTCGGGAGACTTCATCGCGGCGACCGCGCGCAGTGGCGTTCACTATATGTATTCGGTAAAGAGATAGCGTCTGTAAACGATTCTGTGCTTTCAGTTTGCCCAAGATTATTATATAGACAGTCAGAAACTTTCCTCGTTTTGAGCTTACTTACATAAATGTCCAGGAGGGCTGCCGCGTGGTGTTTTTATCGAGCGCCGTAAGCGAAACCTATGAGGAGCGCGCCACTTGATCCCTCCTACTACACAAGGGATGCGCTTCCGACAGATGGCGACTCCGTAACTCCTCGCCTTAGCAGACACGATCGTTAGCGTGCATTGTATGCATGGCGCTTGTCAGCTCAAATTGGCCATACCTGGTAAGGAGCCCTTTAAATATCCCCTGGTGGCCAAAATGATTCCAAAGTCTGCCACGGCGTGCCTTAGCATCAAATCGTCGTTTTGGCACGTGAAGCCCAAGAATTCATTCATTCAATTAAAACACAATAATGAAAAGAATCCAATTGGACATTTCTGGCGGAGCAATTTATACTTTGAATGCAGAGGATAAAATAAGAAAGGGGAATCTAGGAACGCTAGCACCACGAGCAAATGCAAGACTCGAAATCTTAACAGGGCGAGCAGGGAATGGCAAGCTTCACTTGGCGATAACGAAGTGACGAGCATGGTCAGTGGTCGTTGAATACATGACCCGGTAGGAGCCTGTCCGCCATATATACACGTACATCAACGCAGCTTACACAGTCGTTGATGGCACTCACGTCGATTCTAGAATATGCTACAGTGTTCGTGAAGCGGGTACAACCTGATTAAACGGCCTCTTTAGGTACAGCAATGGCGACGTAACAAAGGTGATGCAATCACTTGCAGTGCGCCCGTCTGTCTATACGGCCTTCAACTCAAACGCAAGAGTGAGAAAAATTACGGTTAGAGTGAGAGCGGTTAACAATAAGACATAAAAAATGATAACAGACGACGCTCACACTGGGGATTACTTTGTGTGCTTGCTCACAATATAGACACTCGCGCGATAATAAACATTTGTAAGTGTCCATGTAAACCCTTTCGAATGCTGAGGCAAAGAAGCGTGCCAGAGTACAGTGGAACTAGAAGTCGCCGATCCCGCCGCCACTCACCACTACATTGCCGCTGACACGCCATGCGGACGACGCTCATAATATTATTAAAAAATTGCAACAGTGTAAACGCTTACAAGGCCACTTGATGCTCAGTGCCCATGTTACTGCTGAGGTTATTGCGACAAAAAAGAAAACGATAGAGAGACGTATTGGCTCAGATGAAGCTGTCGGTGTTTATGGCTTTCGTTTCTATCTTTTCTTGCGAGCATTATCTTTGCGGGAATAGATGTGTGGGTGTCTCAATGTCCGTGCCTTTTACCGCATCCAAGCTCATTAAAAGTTAACAACGCGCCCAAGAAGCAGAGCTCGTTAAAAGACGTGTGGATTTCGGTAATACGTTACATCAGTAAGTGCTTAATCATTATTTCTGTTTCGACCAAGATACATATACATATAACCTTTATATATATATATATATATATATATATATATATATATATATATATATATATATATATATATATATATATATATATATTATATATATATATATATATATATATATATATATATATATATATATATATATATATATATATATATATATATATATATATATATATATGAAGCATTACACCATATTCCGTGAGTGGTTCTTTAGAGCCCTGAGAATACATATCATCCCAATAGACAGCACAAAGCCGCCTTTGCTGTCGCAGACGATTGAACGACAGTGCACTGGGCAATTGGGTCACAGTGTAGCCGGGATTGTTTTGCGTGCAGTTCCCTGTGTGTGCCGTCATTCTTTTTTTAAAATTTATTTCGACGAATACTTTCCAGATGGGATGTCGATTTATTATAAGGCGTCTGTTAGCCGTCAATGCAAGGACTGCTTTGTCAAAGGTTATATCGCGTATCCTGCGATCATAGCTGGTTCTGGCACAGGTGAGAAGGCCAGCTAGCAAGTATAAGACGGAATCTGTCCAGTACAAAGGCTGCACAACTTCATATTGTTGGGCAAGTATAGTTAGGACATAGTCTTTCTTTTGCAATGAGCGACAGCAACAAAGCGAGTCTAAATGTCGAAAATTCAGAATGGGCAATAAAGGTGCAATAAAGCCTCTCTTATTTCTCTTGCAGAAAGAAATTACCCAAGACACCAAAGCCGCTGGCGGAGTACAGGCTGACCAACACCACTGCGTGAGCATTGCGAAAGGCACTGGGTCAACGTCCGCTTGGCGGGTCATCATGGTGCGCGGTGACGATGCATGTGTCACACTATCACTGCAACAGGCTGTTGTAGTGCACATTGGAAAAAATAAAATATCTCCGCGCTGAGAGACACAACTGCCTTTGAACATTTCCCTTATCTTGAAGAAACCCGTGAGAAAAAGAATGCAATGGAGTTTTTTTTTAATTATTCAGATCCCACGCAATGTGGAAATCAATGCAAGCGAAGGTTTGCGTGCTGAATACTTTGATTGACGATAATTAGGGACGTTATTCACGGCCAAAGCTTAATGTCTTCAACGTTTAGGCTAACACGAGAGTGGCGAGTTGACGTTAAACGTTACCTTGCGTGCATCACTGCTGTTTGTCTGCGTAGTACACAGAACACACGGGGAGAGTTGTTTGCTTGAGGCGTTGTTGTGCGCCATATTATATATCTTATGAGAGGATTGAGCACTGTAATTTCCTCACATGGCACATCGCAGTCTGGCAGAAGTTTTATACTCGAATTTGATTATGGCGCTCTACGTGCCAAAACCACACTCGGATTATGAGGCAAGCCGTAGCGGCGGACTCCGGATTAATTTTGACACCGTGACGTTCTCTAACGTGCCCCAAAAGGTAAGTGCACGTGCGTTTTCTATTTCGCCCCCGTCGAAATACGGCTACCGCGATCGGGATCAAATCCACGACCTCTAGCAATGCCATAGCCGCAAAGCTAACGCGGCGGCCACATAAGTGTTGCTTTGACGGTCGACCGCTTCCGTTGTGTCTCCTGGACCCTGCGGTGCGCTTTAATTAATGCGGCTCTGCTTCTGTATGCCCTGCGTAAGTTACCCGCTTGGCATATTTGCATGGCGTTTTTTTTTTTCAGAAATAGCAGCAATGTACTCTACCGTATCTTGAACTTAAGCTTATCCTGTTTCACCGCAAGCGCTGTTGGGTTTCCTTGCTTTCTCACGTCACCTCCCCGCTCTCTTACATTGTAACTTCCCCTTCTCCCTATACTTCTCATCTCTACAGTTCTACCTGCGTACCCTCTGGCCTCACACGTTAGTAGAAAGGGAAGCGCTGGAGTTTCTGCAATGTTTCTGAGGGGAGTAACGGATAATTACAGCTGTCAAGCGGCTAATGTGGTGACGGCCAGGGACCTCCAGAGGGCATTGTGCACATTCGACGCGGTGGGGTGAAAACGAGTTTCTCCGGTCACCTTTCCGCTCTTACCCGCGCTTGTCATACGCGCTGTGAACCACCCCCCGACGCGGCGTGTGCGACTGCAGCCCACAGCAAGAGCAGCAACAGCAGCAGTGGGAAAGTCGAAGGAAGAGGCAAAGAAAGCTTCGCTTTAAAATGCCTCCGACAAGTATGGCGCCTAATGCTCATCTGCATACCCAGTAACGAAGACATTTTGTCAATCTGCGTCTTCGGCTGTCGTCAGAAAATTTAGCTATAGGTTGAAGAGTGCACCTGCAGTATTATGATAGACGTGTAGGTTGGTTTGCGAGTGTCGAGAAATTTTCTTGGCGCTATACGGCGGCCACGATATACCATGGAAAGCTGTCACAAGGCTTTTCATGTAGAAGACTAACAAAACTGACAACGAGCGTGAGCATACTTTAGGTTCCCCTGCCAGAAAGAAAAGAATGGTCTGGTCGTAAACATTGGGGTTCTTGGCGCATGATCATCAGCATCTTTACCCTATTTTCATATCTGTGCAGGACGAAATCCTCTCCCGGCGATCTCCAATTACCCCTGTTTTGTTGTAGCTGATGCCAACTTCCGCCAGCAAATTTCCAAATTTTTTTACCCTACTTCATTTTCTGCCACCCTCGACGGCACTTCCATTCTCTTGGTACCCATTCTGCAACTGTAATGGCCCACAGGTAGGTACCCAACGCATTACATAGCCTGCCCAACTTCATTTTTTCTCGTAGTGTCAACTAGAATATTGGCTATCCGCCTTTGCTCTCTGATCCACTCTGCTCTCTTCCTGTCTCTTAAGATTACGCCTAACATTTTTCGCTTCATCGCTCTTTGAGCTGTCTTTTACTTGTTTTAGGGCTTCTTTTTTAGCCTCCAAGTCCCTGACCCATGTGTGAGCACCGGTAGAATGCAATAATTATACACTTTTCTTTTAAACAACAGTGGTAAGCGGAAAGTCATGATTTGGTAATGCATGCCGTACACACTCCAACCTGCTTTTATTCTATGCATTTTAATCTTATGATTAGTGGCCCCTATGAGTAACTGACCAGATAAAAGTATTCCTACAAAGACTCAAAAGATTCACTGGCGATCATGAATTCTTGTTTCCTTGCCCGACTATTAAACATTACTTTCGACTTCAGCGTGTTAACCTTAAAACTCACTCTTGCACTTTATCGGTTAATGTTCTCAATCATTTGTCGCGATTCATCTCCAATGTTGCTGAACAGGACAAGGTCATTGCAAACCAAAGGTTGCTGAGATATCCGCTGTTAATCCTAGCTTCTAAGCATTCGCACTCTAATAGCTAGAATATTTCTAAGCATGGAGTGAATAGCATTGGAGAAACTGTCTCCTTACCTGATCCCTTTCTTGATAGGTAATTTTCTACTTCTGAAGAAGCAACGTAAGTGTGGAATGTTTGTAGATATTTCTCAAGATATTCCCGTATGCTTCTGTACTCCTTAATCACGCACGGCCTCAATGAACTGCTGGTATCTCTGGGGAATCAAATGCCTTTTCATAATCTATGAAAGCTATACAGAGAGGCTGACTGTACTCCGCAGATTTCTCAATTACCTGATTGATGACCTGGATATGATCCATTGAAGGATATCCCTCCCTGAAGCCAGCCTGTTCTCTTGGTTGATTATAGTGAAGTGTTGCCCTCATTCTACAAGAAATTATCTTGATTAATACTTTATATAATGCTGATGGGAAGTTAATAGCCCTCTAATTGTTTAATGATTTAACGGCTCCTTTCCCCGCCGTGGTTGCTCAGTCGCTATGGTGTTCGGCTGCTGCGCACGAGGTCGCGGGATGAAATCAAAGCTGACGCCGCCATTTGTCGATTGTACAACCCTCGATTCTTTTTTGTCTAAGCTGTCTAACCATATCTTTGTTGCTACATGATGAAATGTGGTTTTTACATTATGTTCTATTGTCACCATGAATGTGCATTGTCTATATCGCTGTACGTGTGTATGTATAAGCTTAAACCAAAGCCAAGGCCTCTTGTCAACGATTACCGTTGAACCCTGTGTGAATGATGTATTTTCCCTTTTATGAATGTACCCTTTCCTGCCAAAGCCTTCGTTAAGGCTAGCAGTATGTACCAAATAAATAAATAAATCCCGGCCAAAGTAGCCGCATTTCGATGGGGGCGAAATGCGAAAACACCTGTGTACTTAGATTTAGGTGCACGTTAAAGAAACCCAGGTAGTCGAAATTTCCGGAGTCCTCCACTACGGCGTGCCTCATAATCAGAAAGTAGTTTTGGCACGTAAAACCCAATAATTAACGGCTCCCTTCTTACGGATTAGTATAATGTTAGCATTCTTCCAGTTTTCTGGTACAGTGGGAGTCGTGAGGCGTTGCGAATAAAGGGCAGAGAGCTTTTCAAGCATAATATTCCCTGCGTATCTGATTAAATAGACTGTTATTCCATCTTCTACCGTGTTTCCTCGGGACATGTCTGTAAGGCCACTCGTAACTTCATTGCGGTTTACATGAGGAGCCTCTGTATCCTGTTCATCACTACTTCAAATGAAGGTAGCGTGGCTGCTCTGAGTACTGTAAAGGTCAGCAGAGAATTATTCTGCTGCTTTTACTATACGATCGAAATGGCTGATGACATTACCATGCATGTCTTTCAGTGCACACATCTGGCCCTGTCCTATGTCAAGTTTTCTTATCACTGATTCCATGCTCTGGCCAATTTTTTCGGCTGCCTCAATGTATATTATACATACTTTATATATACTTTATATTTTATATTTATACACACTTTATATTTTTGAATAACCCTTACTTTCTCCTTGCTGATCAGTTTTGACAGTTCAGCGAACTTTATCTGATATCCTGAGTTAGACACTTCCTTACTTTGTCGTTTCTCTGCTAGATCATTCGGTACTTGGGAGAGCTTACCTACTGGTTGCCTTGGTGCCCGGCCTCCCACTTTATCACAGCCACGCAAAGTCCATTGATTATTAGCTTTGATATTTTCTAACGGGACCACATCGAGGCCGTCACAGCGCTTCAATGCGTAAGGCTGTAAGAGCTGACTCTGCCATTTTTTTTTTAAGAATGATGCTGGCGAAACCGTGCACTTGTACCGCTGTCAGTTTCGCACAGCAAGTAATGCCAGTTTTTGGACTTCCAAGGGCTCACATGTGCTGTGAAGCTGCGCGACCTGTCACTCAGGTACAGCCTGGACTCAGTTCATTGCTCCCCCCATAGAGTCTTTGAAGTGTCGACTACAAATCGAATGTCGCATACTAACTGTTCACGTTCCATTCGAAAGTGAACTATTCGGTATTTTCGAATACTTCAAACTAATCAAATATTTCAGAACGACCGATAGTTAAGGAGATGTAACGGTTCTCCGTTTGCTGAACAAAGTAATGCAAATTATTAAGACTGAAACAACGAGAAACGTTTTGGAAGGAATTCAGAAACAAAATGGGCATTGTTGACTTTCTTTCTAATTATTCGCCGGAAACCGACATGACAACCTGTGATTTTTGCTTGTATATAGTCTGTCGTTGAGTGTATTTAGTAGCCTAGTGATGTAGCATTCTTATGACCAGTGACTTTTTTCTGTTGAATGTACCCTTTTACATGTGTTTACGGGTCACAATCCTTCAGCAGCTTTTTGTCCCCACAACTTGTTTTTTTTCTCAGCAACCGTTTATTCAGCGTTTTTGGAAAGCGAGTCGTACAGCACCCATGAATTCTTCGAAAGCTTCATTTCAACCAAGCTCTAAAGATGTTGAGAACCTAATCCCTCGAGGGAATTTCGCATCTAGGTTACAATTTGAACGCGGATGGCATCAGCCCCTGGCGAAAACCGGCGAAAACTTGCTGACGAAACGGTTCTAATAATTCCCCGCAAAGCCGCATCAGCGGGTGCAACGGTAGCAGTGGATCGTCGCTTCGGCGGGAAATTTCTTGTTCTCATCCTTTCCCTTGACGCTCCGGTGTTTTTTTCCACTCGATCGTAGTTAGACGCGTAAGCGACAAATCATTTGCAGTGCAGCATGCAGTTTAAAGACATTTCGCTAAAGTTCGGAATGCCATTTGCCACATATATTGTTTTCCGCTTCTTTACCGTGTTGGGCTAGCTAGGCTGCACGACTGCACGAGCGCATTGTGTTGTATGTTAAAGCTACAGAATTTTGCAAGAACTGAAATTGTTATTTTTATGTGGCTCGGTAAATCCTCGCACCAGCTGTCACGCACTTCATGCTCTTACATCTATTTTATGCGTGGCTTCGCACATGTTTAACTGTTGCTAGTTGCTTCATGCATAATTCTTGTTGATTCTTTTGAGCTGCGAGGTTTTCACCCTGCCTCGTTTGTAAAGGGTATAAATCACGCTGTGTCTTATCGGAATGATAGCAAGCAAATGCTTCTTTACCAGCTTTAGTCTTTTCACCCGAGGGCATCTTAGATATTGTGGTTTTTTGGGAAATGTGTTTAGTAAATAGGTTGTTCAGGGCGAGAATTGCTATTAGTTGCTGCATATGGCATTTTTTTTCATTTTTCGCTGAAAAGTTCACGTCACGTTTAGGAAGTCATCACACCTCGATGCTGTCTGAGCAGACTTAACACGCCGAGTAATTAGTTTGTTTCACAACGTAGTCGCTTCTTGCATGTGAATTTTGTACGCAATTTTATTATTTCTTAATATGCTTACGCCGCAGAGGATTAAACCCGGCCTTGCCGCCAGCGCTCACCTACTTTGTCTGGCACTGCTCTGCCTTTAAATATATCATGTGGCACCTCTATCTAGTAACATTAAACAAAAAGTAGTGAAAAGTTAGTCAGACTTTAGCTTTGTACGTTTCCAAGCAGCTCCCTTGGGGAACTTAAAGTTGCAAAAACTGCAGCGGGAACGGCCGTTCATCGGCGGTACAGCGCTAACACGTGCTTTTATTAACCGGTGCGCTTGGTGACTTCGTTGACTAGTGTACGCGTTTCCATAAATAAATTCGCAATTACTCTTTTTCAGGCGACTTTGACTGCACTTATTCGGCGATGTCACATGTATTCATCGGCAGAAAAATCACAACGGCATATGCAGACATCCCACCGTGCGGATTTGTTTGATATAAGTTTGTACTAATGACGGGTGATTATTATTGAGGTACAGAAGCAGCATTACGGCAAAGGTACAATTAAAGAAAAAAGACGACAGAGACATCGCATTAGTCAACAAAATGTATCGGCTAGTTCACATGAGCTCCACTTCATGTAAATAGGGTTCATGGTGTTTGTCAGCGGGACGCACCTGCCACGTATGTGAACCATGTTGTCCCAAACACTGGTAACATCGCGTACATACTCGCTCCCATAAAGGTCAGTGTCTTCCCTACAGCTGTCACCGCAGAAGAAGCAGTCTGGCGCCCGAACAAAGGAGAAATCGCAGCCGCGAACTTCAGCCATCCTTGCTGAAAAGGGTTGTCATCTGCTACTGCTCCCGCGCGTACTGTTGAAAGCACCCGCTAGGTGAGGCGTATACTAGCTTGCTCTCTGATCCCCAAACCGCTCTTTCTGTCTCTTAACGTTCTGCCTAGAAATCTTCGTTCCATCACCCTTTGTGCGGTCCTTAAATTGTTCTCAGGCTTCTTTGTCAGTCTCCAAGTCTCTGCCCCATATGGGAGCACTGGTAAAATGCACTAATTGTGCACCTTCCTTTTCAATGATAATGGTAAGCTTCCAGTGAGGAGCTAGCAATGTCTGCCGTATGCGATCCAACCCACTTTTATTCTTTCGTGAATTTCCTTCTCATGATCAGGGTTCCTTGTGATAAATTGGCCTAGGTAAACATACTTCTTCACAGACTCTAGAGGCCGACTGGCGATCCTGAACTCTTGTTCCTTTGCCCGGCTATTCATCATTATCTCTGTCTTCGGCACATTAATCTTCAACCCCTCTTACACTCTCTCTATTAAGGTCCTCAATAATTTGTTGTAACTTGTCTGCATTGTTCCTAAATAGAACAATGTCATCGGCAAACCCAATGTTACTGAGGTATTCGCTGTCGATCCTTACTCCTAAGCCTTCCCAGTTGAATAGCTTGAATACTTCTTCCAAGCACGCAATGAATACCATTGGAGAGATTATGTCTCCCTCTCTGACCCCTTTCTTTATAGGTTTCGTCCTGCTTTTCTTGTGTAGAATTAAGGAAATGTAAAAGCTTTGTAGACATTTTCCAAGCTATTTACGCAAGCGTTCTGTACTCCTTAATTATGTAATGCCTCTATGACTGCTGGTATCTCTACTGAATCAAATGTCTTTTCGTAATCTATGAAAGCTATATAGTGAGACTCATTGTACTCTGCCGATTTCTCGATAACCGGATTAATGGCATGGATGCGATTCATTGAAGAGCACTCCTTCCTGAAGCCAGCCTGTTCCCTCGGTTCACTAAAGTCTAGTGTTGCCCTTACTCTATAGGAGATAATTTTAGTAAATATTTTACATAAAACTGGGAGTAAGCTGATGGGCCGATAATTTTTCAAATATTTAACGTCTCCCTTTTTGTGGATTAGTATAATGTTTGCATTCTTCCAGTTTTCTGGTGCCCTTGCAGTCTATAACCACTTCGTATAAAGAGCTGCCAGTTTGCCAAGCATTAGCTCTCCTCCCTCTTTGATTAAATCGACTGTTACTCCATCTTCTCCTGCCGCTCTTCCTTGTTTCATGTCTTGCAAGGCCCTTCGGACTTCATGGCCAGGTTTTGGAGTTTCTGTATCCTGTTCAACAATGTTTCCTATGGAAGTATCCTGACTCCTCCTGCTATTGTACAAGTCAGTAAAGAATACTTCCGCTTGATCTACTATATCTTCGTGGTGGCTGATGATATTACCCTGCTTATCTTTCAGTGCATAAATATTGGCTTGTCCTACGCCAAGTTTCTTTCTCACTGATTTCAAGCTTCGTCCATGTTTTGCGGCTTCTTCAGTCTTTCTCAAGTTAAGGCTTCGAATATCACTTATTTCGCCTTGTTGATTAGTTTCGACAGTTCCACGAATTCTATCTTACCTCTTAAGTTGGACACTTTCATTCTTTGTCGTTTCTTTATTAGAAATTTTGATGCTTGGGATAGCTTGCCTATTGGTTGCCTTGGTGCCCTGCCTCCTACTTCGATTGCGGCTTCTGAAGCGAGCCTAGTAACGGTTTCAATCATTAGCTCTCTGTCATCATCATCTCTCTGTTCTAAGGCTGCATATTTGTTTGCAAGTATTAGCCTGAATTTGTCTGGTTCTACACTTACTGCGTCTAGCTTGACCTGTTTCTTCTTGACCAATTTTGCTCTTTCTCTCTTCATCTTGAGGTGAATCCTAGCCCGCACTAACTATGATCACTGCACTTCACCCTACTTATGACTTCTACATCCTGCACTATGCTGGAATCAGCAGAAAGTATGAAGTCAATTTCGTTTCTTGTTTAACCATTAGAGCTTTTCCGGGTACATTTCCTATTGTTATGGTTCCTGAAAAAGGCGTTCATTATTCGAGGCTAATTTCTTTCTGCAAATTGTACCAGCATCTATCCTCTAGCGTTCCTAGAATCGACACCGTAGTTGCCAATTGCTTGTTCACCAACCTGCTTTTTCCACACTTTTGCATTGAAGTGGCCCACCGCTACAGTATACTGCGTTTGCACTTTTCTCATCACTAATTCAATATCCTCATAAAATTGACCTACTTCCTCATCATCGTGATGGGATGTTGGAGCGTATGCTTGTACTACCGTTAATCTATAACTCCTATTAAATTTAATTACGACTGCAGCTACCCTCTCATTAATGCTGTAGAATTCGTCAATGTTGCCTGCTATGTCCTTATGGATTAGGAATCCTACTCCAAACTGCTTCTTATTTGCTAGTATCTATAGCAGAGGACGTGGCCATTTGTCAACAGTCAACACTGTTCTACCTTCAGCAGTTCTATAACCACACAAAGGCCAATGATATCCCAAACAAAGTCAGATAGTTCCTCAGAGAGTCCTGCTAGGCTAGCTTCACACGAGAGAGTTCGGGTGTTAAACGTTAGAAGGGTTGGTTTCCATTGGCGGCCTGTGCGGACCCAGGGATTCATAGAACCCTCTGTTGTGTTACAGGTCTCACCGCCGCCTTGGTCAGCTGCTTCACAGCTGCTGGGGACTGAGGGCCATTGGGTAATTGAGTGAGTCATTTGGGAGGGAGTGGCCGAATACTGCACCAGGGAGGCCAATTCCTGTTCTGGTTAGGGAGTGTCTTGTTGAAGCTTTGTGGGCCTTCCTAATTCGGCATTTTTGCCGGTGACAAGTGTCACTCCAAGCCTGCAGATCGGAAATTCAGCGTGAGGCATGTCAGTAGAGTCAGGTTAAGTCGATTTAGTATATCTCAATTGTATGAAAACATGCTTGAATTATCCGCGGTATACCGGTTGTGATGATCGCGGCAGGTGGCACGGCATAGCATTTCTCAGTGGTTCTAACATCGTGTTTTTGGAGTCTCCCGCGTGCAAGCGGCCATGAACGCGGCTAGATACACGATATACTTCCGGTGGAATTGAACAGCACCTAAAAGTGTGTGAGAAAAAAAGAAAATTAGAACACGAAAAAGCTTTAAGCGCTTACCACGAATTCACTAGTTGCGTCTGGAGAGAGGTACTCGAAACAGTGCACGTTCTCGGCTGCCTGTCTCATGCATCGGAGAAGCCTTTCCGAACGAGAGGGAACTGGTGCTGATGCGCCGCGCAAGGCTGAGACATCGAATGTAAGGAGGTTGCGTTGACAGAGACTTTCGCTCAAAGGCAAATTATGGGTGGTGAGACCGACAGCCATACAAAAGTTCCCAGTCATGCGTAAAATAGGCGACCTGGGAAGCGGCCTTGCTCTATGGATGGAAAGCGCTTATACGGCGTCTCCTTTACAGGGACACTATAGGTTAACATTAAATCAACGTGGGCTGTTGAAATACCATCCCAGAAACCTCGAAACGCTTGTTTCATGCGAAGAAGGCTTATTTTAAGAGAAAACGCGTTCTCAATCGTCCACGTACCTCTAGCGCAGTTCAAATCGCCCACCTTCCGATTGAGCAGTGGTGACGTCATCGTCTCATAGTGACGTTGTGCCGTCGGTGAGTAAAACGGCGCCCGCAGACGTCGCTACCACTTTTCTGCACAAAACGCAAGCGCGCCGCCAGAAACAGAGCCAAGACAGAGCCGATAGCAGCGCGTAAGCGCAACTATGGTGGCTAGCGGAAGGGAAAGCACGCGACGATAAACTGCTTTATTGTATGACGCCAACTATGACGCTCGTTGCAATGGACGACCCTGACAACGACACATTGGCTCGCGATACTGGGCTCGACTTCAGCGATTTAGGGCCAGACAATGAAATCTTCCTTACCTCAATAAGGAAGCCTTCATTGCAGTGAGGCTACCTTATGTCACTCTGAAAGCTTCCTTACTGAAGCGCCCTCGGTGAAGGCTTCCTTGGTACTTCCTCAGCATAAGGAGCCAAACAATGAAATCTTCCTTACCTCACTAAGGAAGCCTTCATTGCGGTGAGGCTACCTTATGTCACTCTGAAAGCTTCCTTACTGAGGGGCCCTCGGTGAAGGCTTCCTTGGTGCTTCCTCAGCATAAGGTAGCTCCAAAGCTACCTTCATGCGTCCTTACACCGCTCCTGGCCCTGAACGAGCGCTTCACCTCACTGCTTAACCACGTGGCATTCGCTTGCGCATGCGCACTGTTGCCCACCTGCGGAGAAGCGCGAGCACGGTACGTCTTGCCAGGCATGTTCGTTTCAGTCACGCGTGCGGCATGAAAGCATTGCTAGGCGTTGCTAGGCGTTGCACGACGCCGGCGTGCCAGCGTTGCTAGAGCACATCAAGTTTTGGCCTGCAATGCGCTACTTCTTTAGGTTTAGTAAACAAAACTAGAAAAAAGCGTCCACGCTTCTCTATATTAGCTCATCAACTTAAAGATTGTACGACGATACAACCTTTTTTATTGAATAGTGGTGTTCTGGTGTTCGCCTAAAGCTTTTAAGAGATAATCTCGAACCCAGGCATGGCGGCAACCACTCCTTACGTGAGGACGGGTGAAGGGAGCTTTCAGAGTATGCTTGCTTCCTCCATCGGTCCTTCGCTGTAAGGAGGCCTCACGTAAGGTTAGGAAGCGCCTGAAGGAAGGGAACGTTTCATTGTTTGGGCCTTAAGCATTAATGAACGAGACCTGCTGCTGAGGGCTCGCGCTGCCGGCGTCGTTGCGTACATACGTTGCGTACTACGACAGACACTGTATGTCAGGGCTGTACATATTCGCACATTTGTAGTTTTTCCTTCGTGAAAACCAAATCCCGCACTCAACGCCCCGTCTTCGACCTGCAGTTGTTCTTGTGCTACGGAGAACGCAGGCAAGACCAACGGAACAGCGCTACGGGAAAGCATTGCTTTGAAAGGCGCTCCACACGACTTCAGTAAGTCGGCGTTGAATTCATAATCGTCTGGGCGAAAGCGCAGCGAGCACACTATGCGATTTTTCGGCACTTTTACAACGCGCTGTGGCAGAGGTAGGGCACCTAACCACTTCAAACGGAGAGGTTCACTCGCTGGCACACAGTGATAAGTAACGTTGGATTCGCCGATGCAACTGCCCTTGGCCAAGTTCCGCGGATCATTCGCGCATCCCACGACATCACAGGGACGTGGACGAAAAACACACCTCAAATTTATCTTATACCGGCTGGAATTCATCCCACGCCACAAGGCTTCCTCAACTGCAGGAAACTGGCGCATTAGCAGGCAGTGCCACATATGCATGTGGCATGTGCCGGTCATCAATGAACCTCTTTGATGCCAACACTTTAGCGAGCAGCGCCATAAATACGTTGGGTATGTGATACTCTGTCTGTGCTGGTCTTCAATAAAACACTATGAGCATGCTTAGGTCACTGGGTGTGTGCCAGTAGGTAAGTGCCTCTCTTCCATGTACGTCTTTCACGTCATCTTGGGTAACTAGGTATGTGCCACTGGGAGTGTGCCGATCCACAATGACGAAAACGATCCTTTAAACTTAACTTATGCCAGCTGGAATCGAACCCACGCCAAAAGGATTCCTCAACCTCAGTAAAATGGCGCCTTAGCCGGCTGCGCCACATATGCATGTGGCATGTGCCGGTCTTCAATGAACCAGTTTAATGCCAACACTTTGGCGAGCTGCGCCATAAATACATTGGGTACATGTTACCCTGTCGGTGCTAGTCTTCAATAAAGCACTTTGAACCTTTTTAGGTCACTGCGTGTGTGCCAGTAGGTGGGTGACTCTCTTCAATGTTCGCCTTTCACGTCATCTTGGGTACCTAGGTATGTGCCACTGGGAGTGTGCCAATCCACATGACGAAAACGATCTCTTAAACTTAACTTATGCCACCTGGAATCGTACCCACGCCACAAGGATTCCTCAACCTCAGTAAAATAGCGCATTAGCCGACTGCGCCACATATGCATGTGGCATGTGCCGGTCTTCAATGAACCTGTTTAATGCCAACACTTTGGCGAGCTGCGCCATAAATACATTGGGTACGTGATACTCTGTCGATGCTGGTCTTCAATAAAGCACTTTGAACCTTTTTAGGACACTGCGTGTGGGCCAGTAGCTGAGTGCCTCTCTTCCATGTACGCCTTTCACGTCATCTTGGGTAACTAGGTATGTGCCACTGGGAGTGTGCCGTTCAACAATGACAAAAACATTCCTTTAAACTTAACTTATGCCAGCTGGAATCGATCCCACGCCAAAAGGATTCCTCAAACTCAGTAAAATGGCGCCGTACCGGCTGCACCATATATGCATGTGGCATGTGCCGGTCTTCAATGAACCTCTTTGATGGCAACACTTTGGCGAGCTCCGCCATCAAACATTGGGTATACGATACTCTGTCGGTGCTAGTATTCAATAAAGCACTTTGAAGCTTTTTGGGTCACTGCGTGTGTGCCAGAAGGTGAGCGCCTCTCTTCCATGTACGCCTTTCACGTCATCTTGGGTAACTAGGTATGTGCCACTAGGAGTGTGCCGTTCCACAATGACAAAAACGATTCCTTAAACTTAATTTATGCCAGCTGGAATCGATCCCACGAAAAAAGGATTCCTCAACCTCAGAAAACTGGCGCATTAGCAGGCAGCGCCACATAAGCATGTGGAATGTTCCGGTCTTCAATGAACCTCTTTGATGGCAACTGTTTGGCGAGCTCCGCCATAAATACATTGGGTATATGATACTCTGTCGGTGCTGGTCTTCAAAAAAGCGATTCGAACCTTCTTATGTCAATGGGTGTGTGCCAGTAGGTGAGTGCCTCTCTTCCATGTACGCCTTTCACGACATCTTGGGTAACTAGGTAGGTGCCACTGGGAGTGTGCCTATCCACAATGACGAAAACGATTCCTTAAACTTAATTTATGCCAGCTGGTATCGATCCCACGCCAAAAGCATACCTCAACCTCAGAAAACTGGCGCATTAGCAGGCTGCGCCACATAAGCATGTGGAATGTGCCGGTCTTCAACGAACCAGTTTAATGCCAACACTTTGGCGAGCTGCGCCATAAATACATTGGGTACATGTTACCCTGTCGGTGCTAGTCTTCAATAAAGCACTTTGAACCTTTTTAGGTCACTGCGTGTGTGCCAGTAGGTGGGTGACTCTCTTCAATGTTCGCCTTTCACGTCATCTTGGGTACCTAGGTATGTGCCACTGGGAGTGTGCCAATCCACATGACGAAAACGATCTCTTAAACTTAACTTATGCCACCTGGAATCGTACCCACGCCACAAGGATTCCTCAACCTCAGTAAAATAGCGCATTAGCCGACTGCGCCACATATGCATGTGGCATGTGCCGGTCTTCAATGAACCTGTTTAATGCCAACACTTTGGCGAGCTGCGCCATAAATACATTGGGTACGTGATACTCTGTCGATGCTGGTCTTCAATAAAGCACTTTGAACCTTTTTAGGACACTGCGTGTGTGCCAGTAGCTGAGTGCCTCTCTTCCATGTACGCCTTTCACGTCATCTTGGGTAACTAGGTATGTGCCACTGGGAGTGTGCCGTTCAACAATGACAAAAACATTCCTTTAAACTTAACTTATGCCAGCTGGAATCGATCCCACGCCAAAAGGATTCCTCAAACTCAGTAAAATGGCGCCGTACCGGCTGCACCATATATGCATGTGGCATGTGCCGGTCTTCAATGAACCTCTTTGATGGCAACACTTTGGCGAGCTCCGCCATCAAACATTGGGTATACGATACTCTGTCGGTGCTAGTATTCAATAAAGCACTTTGAAGCTTTTTGGGTCACTGCGTGTGTGCCAGAAGGTGAGCGCCTCTCTTCCATGTACGCCTTTCACGTCATCTTGGGTAACTAGGTATGTGCCACTAGGAGTGTGCCGTTCCACAATGACAAAAACGATTCCTTAAACTTAATTTATGCCAGCTGGAATCGATCCCACGAAAAAAGGATTCCTCAACCTCAGAAAACTGGCGCATTAGCAGGCAGCGCCACATAAGCATGTGGAATGTTCCGGTCTTCAATGAACCTCTTTGATGGCAACTGTTTGGCGAGCTCCGCCATAAATACATTGGGTATATGATACTCTGTCGGTGCTGGTCTTCAAAAAAGCGATTCGAACCTTCTTATGTCAATGGGTGTGTGCCAGTAGGTGAGTGCCTCTCTTCCATGTACGCCTTTCACGACATCTTGGGTAACTAGGTAGGTGCCACTGGGAGTGTGCCTATCCACAATGACGAAAACGATTCCTTAAACTTAATTTATGCCAGCTGGTATCGATCCCACGCCAAAAGCATACCTCAACCTCAGAAAACTGGCGCATTAGCAGGCTGCGCCACATAAGCATGTGGAATGTGCCGGTCTTCAACGAACCTGTTTAATGCCAACACTTTGGCGAGCTGCGCCATAAATACATTGGGTACATGATACTCTGTCGGTGCTGGTCTTCAATAAAGCACTTTGATCCTTTTTAGATCTCTGAGTGTGTGCCAGTAGGTGAGTGCCTCTCTTCCATGTACGCCTTTCACGTCAACTTGGGTAACTAGGTATGTGCCACTGGGAGTGTGCCGATCCACAATGAAGAAAACGATCCCTTAAACTTAATTTATGCCAGCTGGAACCGATCCCACGTCACAAGGATTCCTAACCTCAGTAAAATGGCGCATTAGCCGGCTGCGCCCCATATGCATGTGGCATGTGCCGGTCTTCAATGAACCTCTTCATTGCCAACCCTTTGGTGAGCTGCGCCATAAATACATTGGGTACAAGATACTCTTTCGGTGCTGGTCTTCAATAAAGAACTTTGAACCTTTTTAGGTGACTGGGTGTGCGTCAGAAGGTGAGCGCCTCTTTTCCGTGTACGTCTTTCTCATTATCTTGCGTAGATAGGTATGTGCCACTGGGAGTGTGCCGATCCACAATGACGAAAACGATCCCATAAACTTAACTTTTGCCACCTGGAATCGATCCCACGCCACGAGGATTCCTCAACCTCATTAATATGGCGCACTAGCCGGCTGCGCCACATATCCATGCGCCATGTGCCGGTCTTCAATGAACCTCTTTGATGGCAACAGTTTGGCGAACTCCGCCATAAATACATTGGTTATATGATACTCTGTCTGTGCTGGTCTTCAATAAAGAACTTTGAACCTTTTAGGTCACTGCGTGTGTGCCAGTAGGTGAGTGCCTCTCTTCCACCTACGCCTTTCACGTCATCTTGGGTAGCTAGGTATGTGCCACTAGGAGTATGCCGATCCACAATGACGAAAACGATTCATTAAACTTAATTTATGCCAGCTGGAATCGATCCCACGCCAAAAGCATTCCTCAACCTCAGAAACTGGCGCACTAGCTACCTGCGCCACATATCCCTGTGGAATGTGCCGGTCTTCAATGAACCACTTTGATGGCAACACTTTTGCGAGCTCCGCCATAAATATATCTGGTATATGATACTCTGTCGGTGCTGGTCTTCAATAAAGCACTTTGCACCTTTTTAGTTCATTGGGTGCGTGCCAGTATGTGAGTGCCTCTCTTCCATGTACGCTTTTCACGTCATCTTGGGTAACTAGGTATGTGCCACTGGGAGTGTGCCGATCCACAATGACGAAAACGATCCCTTAAACTTAACTTATGCCAGCTGGAATCGATCCCATACCACAAGGATTCCTCAACCGCAGTAATATGGCGCATTACCCGGCGGCGCCACATATGCATGGGGCCTGTGCCTGTCTTCAATGAACCTGTTTAATGCCAACACTTTGGTGAGCTCCGCCATAAATACATTGGGTATACGATACTCTGTCTGTGTTGGTCTTCAATAAAGCACTTTGAACCTTTTTAGGTCACTGCGTGTGTGCCAGCAGGTGAGTGCCTCTCTTCCACCTACGCCTTTCACGTCATCTTGGGAAGCTAGGTATGTGCCACTAGGAGTGTGCCGACCCACAATGACGAAAACGATTCATTAAACTTCATTTATGCTAGCTGGAATCGATCCCACGCCGAAAGGATTCCTCAACCTCAGTAATATTGCGCATTACCCGGCTGCGCCACATATGCATGTGGCATGTGCCGGTCTTCAATGAACGTCTATGATGCCAACACTTTGGCGAGCTGCGCCATAAATACATTGGGCATATGATACTCTGTCTGTGCTGGTTTTCAATAAAGCACTTTTCACCTTTTTAGTACATTGGGTGTGTGCCAGTAGGTCAGCGCCTCTCTTCCATGTACGCCTTTCACGTCATCTTGGATAACCAGGTATGTGCCGCTGGGAGAGTGCCGATCCACAATTACGAAAACCTTCCTTTCAACTTAACTTATGCCAGCTGGAATCGATCCCATGCCACAAGGATTCCTCAACCTCAGTAAAATGGCGCATTAGCCGGCTGCGCCCCATATGCATGTGGCACGTGCCGGTCTTCAATGAACCTGTTTAATGCTGCAACTTTGGCGATCTCCGCCATAAATACATTAGGTATATATGATACTCTGTCTGTGCTGGTCTTCAATAAAGCACTTTTCACCTTTTTAGTACGTTGGGTGTCTGCCACTAGGTAAGTGCCTCTCTTCCATGTACATCTTTCATGTCATCTTGGGTAACTAGGTATGTGCCACTGGGAGTGTGCCGTACCACAATGACCAAAACGACCCCTTAAACTTAATTTATGCCAGCTGGAATCGATCCCACGCCCTAACGTTTCCTCAACCTCAGTAAAATGGCGCATTAGCCGGCTGCGCCACAAATGCATGTGGCATGTGCCGGTCTTCAATGAACCTCTTTGATGCCAACACTTTGGCGAGCTGCCTCATAAATACATTGGGTATATCTGCAGAGTTGAGGGGAAGTGGACAAGAAAGCTTTGTGGTAAGAACACCTCCTAAAAAGGTTGCTCCCTGAGTGACAATGCTAAATTGCAGAGACAGTACATATGTGAAAAATTGATGCTTAAAAAAGCCAGCAAAAAACATCAACCAAAAAGCATCTGACCGACAATTAATTTAGTGACTGACGGAGCCCTCATGCAATCGTCTGTCTAGCCTTCGTTTAGCCGGCTGCGCCACATACGCCTGTGGCATGTGCCGGTCTTCAATGAACCTCTTTGACGCCACCACTTTGGCGAGCTGCGCCATAAATACATTGGGTACATATGCAGAGTTGAGGGGAAGTGGACAAGAAAGCTTTGTGGTAAGAACACCACCTAAAAAGGTTCCTCCCTGAGTGACAATGCTATGTTGCAGAGACAGTACATATGTGAAAATTTGATGCTTAAAAATCCAGCAAAAAACACAACCAAAAAGCATCTGACAAACAATAAATTTAGTGACTGAAGGAGCCCTCGTGCAATCGTCTGTCTAGCATTCGTTTAGATTTCAGGACCTCTTTTGCTCTGTATAAGCAAGCACTAATTTGCTCAACGATTCTTGCTTTGTAAAGCTGTTATAAAATCACCACACATATCTTGTTACGCCAGATAAACTTCCTGACGTCTGTATGTTTAATTCCATTTACCACCATTGCCTTCACCTTTTAATTTATATCTCAGATATTATCGATACCATTATAATCCAGACTCTGTCCAATAATATCAACTCATCAGTTAATTACTCTTGGAAACTAATGCAAAGGCATATCGTTATATGTTACCGCCATTACACGTCCTTCCCCTCGGCTATAAACACGACTTATTGAGAATTAATTTTCCAAAGATCCCAGGTAAAGGTCTGTTTCCTTTGTCGCTTCCCGAACGTCGCACCTACCAAGCAGTGTTCGCTGTATACTACACCTTGCACATCATATTCACAGTATAAGGGCACTAATTCGACTGACACGTATAATCTATCTCATCGAGCGTGGCTATCACGCTGGAAGTCAGTAAATTGCGGGCGAGTACCGCTGGCAAAAACACTACCCACATCTTCCAGGTCATAATCGTGCACTACACCATTCAGATATGCAGCTCTCTTATCGCGAACGCGTGAACAATTTGCTCGATCTTCAACATTGCATACACAGTTAAAATCACCCAGCAGTATTACGACCTTAGAGCAGTTTACGTACACTTCAAGACGCTCAAAGAAAGATCGCCGGACCGTTTGAATATTCGGCGCATAGATACAAATAGCATGGTCATCCACATCACGAAAGCAAAAATCAGGCACTAAGAGACGCCCAGTTTTACACGAAAACACTGACTGCACACAAATGCCCAAATTATTTCTTATGAATATAGCGCAGCCGCCTGATCCGCCAACCGCGTGACAAACGCACACGTAAAAGTGAGCATGAAAATTGGACACCATTTTGTCGGTTAGCTCTTGTCTCTCGATTTGCGTTTCTTGGATTCCTACTATATGTGAGACATTATCCAAGAGGAGACGACTTAGCTGACATCGCCGCTTTCTTGCATTGAGCCCTCGTATACATTTAACGTAGCTACACGTAGCGTTCCTTTGATATTAACCGCCATGGCTACACAGTAGAATGGTGCCCATCACAGTTACACAAGGATGAGCGCTCATATGGGTGCGCTGATAACCACGTCGAATGCCTCTAAATAAGACGCAGCTTGACCTTCCGGAAAGGGCACTAAAGTGCAACTTGGGCCCCCCTTCCTGGCAAACTTCTAAAAAACTAGCGCTCCGGATGACGGCCATTGCACTCACCAACCCCACTCGAGCTAAACAGCACGGAATTACGGAGGTGGTTTACCCGCCTGTCGTGGATCGACCGTAATGTTGGGCCGCAGCTTCAAGGTCGACCTTCTTCTACCTGACGCTTTGGGCGGTGCCTCGTCTCCGCCGCTGCCGTCCTGTTCCGCCATCCGGCTAACGGTCTGGTTGTGCGGCCGTTTCCCCGTCGTTTGGCTAGTTGGGCCGGTAAGGGTGTCCATGCCTTCAGCTTCAACGAGGCAGGAGGTCGCCTCCGTCTCAGGTGGGGTTCTCACTTCAGCATTCGGCATGACCGTAATGCACTCTGCAGTCGCTTGTTGGTGTCCTGTGGCGACAGCTCGAGCGACTTGTTTCTCCTCCTGTTCAAGCCGTACCGCCGACTATGCCACGACGTCAGCTGTTTCACCCACCGCAGACGACGCCTCTTCCATGTCCACCTCGTCCATGAGTAGGGCAGAGTTGTCCTCGTTGTGGGTCCGATCACGCTAGCGTACGTGCGCTCGCACTGACTTTCGTCATGACGGAAGCGTCGGCAGGCACCATCCTTTGGAATACGGCACTCGCGACTGCTGTGGCCCGTGCCGCGGCAGCGCCTGCAGAGAGGATACCTGCCCGGCACAACCACGAGGGCCAGTTCCCCGGCGACGCTGACCTGATGCGGAAGGTCGTCGAGCTTTACGCCCAGCTTCAGCTTCAGCGTGACCAGCCTTGTTGTTGAGTTCTTATCAGCCACGCCATGGACCCGCCAGCGATCGCGGAGGACGTCTGTGACCTTTCCAAGCGGCGCGAACGCAAGACGTACGTCTTCGTCAGGAAAGCTGTGCAGCAGCTTATGCATTTTCAGGCGTACGTCCTGGTTGGCGGGGTCAAAGACGAGACACTGGCCCTTCTTTGCCTGCAGCTCTCCGACGCTGATGATCTTTTTCGCCGCGTCGCTGTCGTTGAAGGTCACGGCCCACACATGGCTCATACGGTAGGCCCCGAGAACAGCCACTTCCGGCAGGAGCGATAACTGAGCGAGCGCACTGCGAAAATCTTCCTCCCGGTAGGGGCGAGCTTGCTATCACAGTGTAGGAAAACCGTATTCAAAACAAAACGCCCTGTTGGCAGACTAGGCAAGACAAATAGGTACTTGTTGTCCGAGTCAGAAATCCATTTACCGCGGCCCGTCTGGGCCGCTGAAGCTGCTCCTGCGGAGCCCATGATGTTCACGTCCGTCATGCTCGGTGGCCGGAAATGGAATCCAACTAAGCCACGGCGCCGTCGCAGTGCGCTCTTTTGCGTGTTCAACGCAAGTGCCGGTATTGTCCTGTGAACCATAGAAAAAGGGCAAAATAAACGAATCAAGGCACCGGTGAGATTCGAACTGTTATCTAGACAGGCGCTTTAACCAACTAAGCCGCGGCGCTGGTGTTTTTTTTTCTAATAATAATAATAATAATATATGGAATTTTACGTGCCAAAACCACTTTCTGATTATGAGGCACGCCGTAGTGGGGGACTCCGGAAATTTTGACCACCTGGGGTTCTTTAACGTGCACCTAAATCTAAGTACACGGGTGTTTTCGCACTTCGCCCCCATCGAAATGCGGCCGCCGTGGCCAGGATTCGATCCCGCGACCTCGTGCTCAGCAGCCTAACACCATAGCCACTGAGCAACCACGGCGGGTTTCTATTTTAGAGCGCAGCTCTTTGGCGTCCGTTCCTGGGTTTCGCGTCGGCGTTGTCGTCGGCCTCGTAACCAGCTCGCCGACGAATCTGCTCCGCCGCCGCGCATGCGCGCTGTCGGCTCTCCGGGCGAGGGAGGATGATGGAAGGGAGGAGGAGAGACTGTGGAGGAGGGCTGGCTACACAAATGGCTCTTTGGCGTCCGTTCCTGGGTTTCGCGTCGGCGTTGTTGTCGGCCTCGTAACCAGCTCCGCCCCCCTTTCATCTCCCCAGCGCTAGCAGCGACCGACTGATACCGCTTTCGTGAGTCCGCTACCGCACTCACGAAAGACGTCGTGCACTCCTGCAACTCGCATTAACCGTCCATCGATCCACACCGATGTTAGTAGTGGGGGACTTTAATGTTGACATAAAGACAAACAGCAATTTCCTAACCCTTATGCGGGAGAACATCCCGTTCCTCTCGCTCGTAACGCGTCCCAAGGCTGTGACAACCTCGCGAGGCACTTGTATAGATCTCGTCTTTGAGAATCAAGCATTGGTGTACCAAGTCGAACATATATCAGTCTATTTCTCCGACCACAAAGCTTCCTTCATGACTGTCAAGAACTGTTAGTGGAGTCTTTGTTAAAGGAATACGTGTGAAAAATTAAAAAAAATTCTGTGATAGCGCATACATGTGTTGCTCGATTTCTTTGCCTCAATCTATCGAAAAGGTGAAACAGCTTATTTGCTGCGCTCAAATTTCGCATTAGGAAGTAACGTAATCGTCGGTAATTTTTTCTTTCTTGGTATTTATTACAGTAGCAACAACCCGATATTCACCAGTTGTGCGTAGTCAGAGAATGGAGAGCACAATGATAGTCACTCAGGGAAAAGGCATCGTTCATGCTGTGGGTAGAAATGTGGTTTCACTTTAGAAGGGTGGTAAGGATAGGCACCTCACCGAAATGGGGTACTAGTCCGGCTGGGTATCAAGTCCATCATAAACCTCCTTTAGGTGTAGGGTCATTTGGATAAAATTCACCACCGTTTCGGCGTTTCGGTCCATCATTCGCGTTCTCCGCAAACTGTTCATTCCGATGAGAAAAAACATATCGAAAGGTGCACTATTATCAGCGGTCGGCAGCAGGTATCGCACAGTATGAGCGTTGATGTCAAAGTCTTTTTTTAAAGTCCGTTGGATGACATCCCAAAATAGTATGGCGTTGCTGCAGCTAATAAAACAATGTTCAATCGTCTCTGGCACGTCACAAAGGCGATAGTTAACAGACGAGACAAAGATACCCTTTTTCTGTAGCCATGCTTTAGCCGGTATGGTTTCACTATGAAGTTTATAAAAGACAGTTTTGCAGCAAGGGGATATATACATTTTACGAACTCGCTTTAGAACATCGTGACCTGGCCATTGAATGTATAGTGATCGGTAAAATGGAGGCAGAAAAAGCATGGACAACAGATCTTTGTATAATGTTTTACGCGACACAGAGTACAAGTATTCAGTGGAAAACCGAACTGTCAGGAAACGAACCGCCAAGTAAACTTCTTGCATGAACCCCCACAAGCATAAACGCAAAAAAAAATTCGAAGAAATGATTAAGTCGGGTAACGCATTACCAAGTGTGACTTGCATGAATGACCGTAGTATAGGATGCGATGTATCGAGAAAAAAGAAGAAACGAGACACTATTTGCCGCACATAAAGATGTACTAAACCCAGCCCACCTTCACTAATGGGCCTGAAAATATCGTCTCGCCTCATGGGCTCAAAAGTTGAAGACCATACGAAGGTTCCAAAGATTCGGTGAAAGCGTTGAATGTAGAGCCTGGCACAACGCATAACTTGCAATACATAGTAAATTTTTGTTGCCAAGAACTTATTGCAGGCCTCGGCTTTCCCAAAAATAGAAAGTCGGTGGGGAACGAATGTCTGGGCGTAACTTTGCAGGGCTGAAAGTTGTTCTTTCCAATAGTGTGCGCTTAATTTATATGCGTCTAGCGGCACGCCGAGATACTTTGGCGGGACACCGGTCCAATTAACGCCTGCAAACTGTTCTTGTGTATAGCACCATGAGCCAAACCATAAGCCTAAGCTTTTTGAGGAGCTCATTCATGCTTCTGATACGCTGCCAAATTCCTCTATTGTTGATACTACCGTTTCAACACTGGACTTATCCGTGCAGAAGAACGCTAAATCATCTGCATAAGCTAAGACATTTACTTCATTACCCAGTATATTGAAGCCATGGATGTAACTTGACTGAATTACGCTCAAGCATAGCGGTTCCAGATAAAGGGCGAATAGTAATGGGGACATAGGGCATCCTTGTTTTGCCGAAGAGCAAATGGAAACGGGTTTAGAGAGTTGGCCATTAATAACTAAACGAGTAGTACAACACGTATAGCAAAGCTTAACACCTTTAAGCACAACGGAGCCAGCATTGGCATGCTCCAGAAGTGTAAATAAATAGGAGTGACTGACACGATCAAAAGCTTTAGCAAGGTCTACCTGGAGCATCGCAAGCTGTTCAGTGGAACCGAAACAGTATTGAAGGGCTGTACGGGCGATATGTATGTTGGTTTGAAAGGATCGGCCCCTAATTCCACACGTCTGATGGGAACCAATTAGAATTCGCATCGAAAATTTCAATCTATTCGATAAAACTTTTGCAAAAATTTAATAATCCACGTTTGACAGTGTGATTGGTCGGTAGCTTTCAACAGAACGCAGTTTCTCCTTATCTGAACTTTTTCGAATTAAAACTTTGTGGGTTTTGCAAAAAGATTGCGGAAGGGCGTCTACCTCTAAACTTGTAATAAAAATGTACAATAATATGGGGCTGATAATTGATTTGAAAGCTTTGTAAAATTTACAGGAAAGTCCACCAGGGCCGGGTGTTTTCGACCAAGGCAGCTGATCAATAGCTAGCTGAATTTCTTGTATCGTAAGGGTATCGCTAATGAATGCACAGTCATCATCCTGTAAAGGTTTTACAATAGACAGAAAACTCTCTAAAACTTTTGCATCGTGATCTTCGCGCCGAGCACTAAACAACACACTGTAGTAAGTTTTGAACTTAGAAATTATGTCATTCGTATTTGTTAGAAGACTACCTTCGGAGTATATTTCCGGAATTACTTTGGAAATAGCCTGACGTCGCTCGTCAAGTAAAGCTTGACGTGTTGGTTGCTCAGACTGCAGAGCACGCCTATTTCGAGATCCAACTCGCGCACCCCTGTAACGCAGTGCATCATACTTTTGCAACTCACATTTATTATTTTCTATGTCAACAATGTAAGTGCCTGGCATTTCGCATTCCATCTGATAAAGGTTGTGTACGCTCTTGAGAAGTATTGTCTCTTCATTCTTTCTATAGAATGCTTTCAGCGATCCAATTTCAATAGCCACTGTACGAACCCAAGTTCCCAAGCTGCAAATAACCGAGTTCCCAAGCTGCGAGTTCCCAAGCTGGAAATAACCGCAAGTCAGCAGAAAGATAATTTTTTAGGGTCATGCGCACGCGATTAATAAATTCCTGATCATTTAGGAGCTCAGAGTTAAGCTTTCAGAGTGCCCACTGTGGTCGGAAATTGGTTACAGATTTCTCACCAATCTTTGCGATAACCACGCAATGATCAGAGAACGAAACTGGGATACTAGTGCAGGACAGTTCCCGGGAGAGGAGGGATGAAGAAACATAAATTCGATCAAAGCGGGCATAAGAGCGACCTTGAATTCGTGTATAAGAGCGAGCTCCCTGTCCCGACACTCCTATATCAATAAGCCCTGCATTTTCTATTAGGTTAGATAAAACTTCACCACTCCTGTCCCGCTGAGTCCTAATGCCTCTTCGATCGCGCGGATCACATACACAATTGAAATCTCTCATTAACACAATGCAACGATCACAGTCCATTAGACTACGCACAGTATCAAACAAGACAATTCGTTTTTCAGCGTCATTAAATGCATAGACGTTGACTAATCGCCATGGCACACCCTGCAACACAAAATCACAACATGTATATCGACCTTCAGTGTCTACATGGTAACTAAGCGCTGAACAAAGTAGGTTCTTTTTCAGGAACAGGAAAGAGCCCGCGGATAAACCAAGAGCGTGTGAAACGCAGACATTATATTCCGACAGAAAAGGTCGCAAAGCCCTTTCTGTCTCGTCATCACTCTCAAACTTCGTCTCCTGCACGGCGACGAAGTCGAGGCACTTCCTAGACAAAAGCCGGCGAAGCTGCGTCTGTTTCTGCAAAGACCTAAGGCCTCGTACGTTCAAAGTTGCGAAGAGAAGTTGCTGGGACAGCGCCATCGTGACTACCCACTATTTAGACTTAATTCTCTATGCGGTCGGTCCTCGAGGGTAATGGTGAGGCTCCCTCCGAACCCTCACCAGGCCTTCTGGACTGTGATCGCCGGCACTTTCCTGAATGTGTGGATGTTTTGCGGCGACGCGTTTTTCTTGTGGTGCTGGCCGTCTCGCTGTCCGTGCTTGATTCTGATCTGTTAGTCGCACGGCGCTTCGGAATTGACGTATCCGCGCTACTTCGTCTGTCCTCTGCAAGCATAGCGCACGTGCTGAGATGCTTCGGTGTAGCAGGTGAGTCATCAGCGGCTGTCTCATTCGCTGGCTGGGCGGCAACTGGCTGCGTAGTAGCGGGCGCTTGTTTCTTTTCGGTACTTTCCTTTTCCACGGGCAGTTCTGCGATGTCGTTATCTTTAACATGTAGAGGGGCCTTACTGGCACAGCTGGTATCCGCGGAAGAGGGAACGTCTCCCGTTGCATCGAGAACCTCAGTAACATCCATTATGTGTTCCTGCAAGCTTTCTTCCGGAGGCCTTCTCCTGTGTCGTAACTTGTCGGCGTATTTCACAACACATTCTTCATCTGTGTGGCCAAAGCGTCGGCAGGCTTCATGACGTGGGGTTCTGCAGTTTCGACGAATGGGTCCAACCTTGTTACAGCTGAGACAAAGCGGGGGCCGGCCTGGAAACAATACAAGGCTCTGCGCTCCACAAACGTTTAGCAGATGTGAAGCGTCGCCCACGCCGACTCCATCGGCAAGAGTCAACACCACGTCACGATTTAGGGTGCGCATTTGCTCCATTTCCGATACTCTCCAGCTTTCTGCTGATATGGACTTCACTTTCCCGTAAGCCTGGAGGGCATCTCGAACGTAATCGTCTTCCAAACTCTCAGGAAGCCATAAAAGCTTAATTTTTACTTCCGTGGGCTCGGGGTCAATAACGAGGCAGCGTCTACCATTTACGAATAATTCTCCGCACGTGACTAGCTTTGATTTTGCAATTGATGATTTGCACGTCACCATCCACACGTGCGACATCTGAAATTGACGGATGGAACTTATTTCCTTCCGGTCAATAACGTTCCGAAGGGCGTCTCTGAAGTCTTCGGCTCTGTACGGTCGACCACTTAAGTCAGCATGCAGGAAAACGGAGTCCACAACCAGCTTACCGGTAGGAAGACGAGGTATCACAACACGGTAGTCATTGCTGCTGGCTGAAGCCTGAGCAGGACCTCGGCCAGGGGCCGATAAATCCTTTGGGGCGGAGAACATGAAAAAAGCGACTGATCGGAACGCCGTCTTCTTCAGCCACGGCGCTGTTTGGAAGTGCGCTCTTTTGCGCGTTCAGCGCAATCGGCGGTATTGTCCTGTGAACCATAGAAAAAGGGCAAAAGAAATGAGTCGAGGCACCGGTGAGATTCGAAGTCACGATCTCCTGTTTACTAGACAGGCGCTTTAACCTACTAAGCCACGGCGCCGGCGGTGGAAGTGTGACTGCGTGTCATTGTAGGCTCGTAGATAGCCGATTGAGCCAATTTATTCGTCTCATTGGCTTTCAGCTCACGACGACGGCGGCTCTTTGCAGGTCGCAATACCGGATCTCGCGGGTGCCTTCAAAGTTTGAAGAAGTGCCTATAGATAAAAAGCCGTAGCTGCCAGCCGGCTATACGAATGCTTATGCAAAAGGCGGCGTCACAGGGAGAACACTGTGGCAGGCCAGTTGATGGCTTTTTGTTAGAATTAAAATCTACCGTTACACTATTGCTAATATTTTCCTTAATTTGCTCGATCAACGAGACGAAATCAAGGACTTGAAGGACGCACAAATTCAGCAAAATCGAGATTATGTCGCATTCGTTCAAAAGTAGATTGGCGTAACGTCGGTAACAAGGTGCTTTACTTTCGCTAGGAGCGCGACGATTAAAAGTGAAGTGAAAAGTACGAAAGAGCTCACAGCACTCTTTCCTGCTACTTTCTTCACTTTTCATGTGGATCGTCGCGCTGCTATAGCCAAAGATGCAACATCACAAGCGTGCCCTTTTAGCCGCCCTTGCGAACGTGCTTTACCCCACAAGTATTTGCTTGTATTTAGATAAACGATGGTCGTCCTCATTATAGACAATGTGCGACGTGCTTCGACTAGTTAGTGCAAAATTCATATTACCTGCCTATATTTCGTTCGTGAACCAGGCACCAAACTCCAAAGAGCAGTCCGGAAGCTGAAATTACCTGTAGTACTTATTCTCTTCAACAGAGAATTCTTCATTTGAAATGACTGCTGCTTCAGTTACAGCAATACATTTATTCTCAATAAGTGGTGTTTGTAAGCCGAGGGGAAGGGCGTGTCATAGCGGTAAAATCTAACGATAGGCCTTTGCATTAGTTTCCAAGAGTAATTAACTGATGAGTTGATATTATTGGACAGAGTCTGGATAATAATGGTATCGATAATATCGGGGATATAAATTAAAAGCTGAAGGCAATGGTGGTACATGGAATTAAACATGCAGACGTCAGGAAGTTTATCTGGTGTAACAAGATATGTGTGGGGATTTTATAACAGCTTTACAAAGCAAGAATCGTTGAGCAAATTAGTGCTTGCTTATACAGAGCAAAAGAGGTCCTGAAATCTAAACGAAGGCTAGACAGACGATTGCATGAGGGCTCCTTCAGTCACTAAATTTATTGTTGGTCAGATGCTTTTTGGTTGTTATTTTTTGCTGGCTTAAGCATCAAATTTTCACATATGTACTGTCTCTGCAACTTAGCATTGTCACTCAGGGAGCAACCTTTTTAGGAGGTGTTCTTACCACAAAGTTTTATTGTCCACTTTCCCCTCAACTCTGCAGCTGCTAGCTACTGGCTGCTGCTGCCTTGCCGATTATGCAACACCGACCACTATTTAAGTTCAAGTGAGTTTGTGTGAATGAGTACGTGGTGAAAATCTTGGTCAATCTCCCAGAATGGGGACGTCGACTCTGAGTAATCGCTCGAATACACAAGCCCAGCAAGATGTGAACCAGTCGGCAAGAGACATAGCAGTCGGCTAGGGATAAGTGACTATGTTCACAACAAAAGCAACCGAGTTTGCACAAACAAGTGAAATAAATGGAAAAACACCGTGGCGCGCATTGAGCGAGGAGCGGACGGTGACGGGGAAACGAAGAATTCATTCACCGGAAATCAAGAATATTAGCTGCACAGAAGGGAATAACTTAGCAACAGTAGCAGCCGAGTGTGCAAAAAGAAGTGAACAAAATCAGTTTTATTGTGAAAGGCAACAGGAACAACGGCCACAACGGAACCAGAGCGGGCATTGAGCATTTTTCATGGAGCGAGGATAGTTGAGCTACATAGAAGGGAATTGAAGTACAACATCGAAGAAAGCTTCTCTGATAACTGATTCCCCTATAAGCGTGAAAATGGCCAGTATATTTTCAACAGGACTACGCAGAAAGCATGAGAGAACGACGATGACATTCTAGGGGGTAGAGCACAAGTGAAGCTGAAAATATGAAGGGAGTGGGCCACCTTTCCTTACGTTATCGCGCATCGGGGCGCCTTGGCGTCGGCATTTAGAGATTTTACCTCAAGTGACAGCAGAGAAGAGACCTTCCAGTCGGAGCGAGCCACAGCTCTATATTTCTTTCGTGGCGAGAAAAAGACAGATCACGCAAAGTACACGGCACACACAGATGACAGCGACAAGTTGGAGCCAACTGAATCTTACGTCACAATATTATTTTTTTTATGTAAAGTGCCTGCAGCGGTTTTTTATGCCAATAAAATTATTTGCGTGATCCTGCATTCTTGATGTCTTCTAATGGTATGGTATGGTAACACATTAATGAAGTCCTGCAGATCGTGAGTCTTCACGAAGCGGGTCACTCCCACGTGGAATGTCCTTGCTCTAATTCTTCCGAGGGCAATTTCTTCAGAAACCCTTATTTCTGTACTGATGCTAAAAAATGTTTTATGTCACTTATTTATCAATGAGCTAGCGCTTTGCGGCCTGATATTCATGGCGAGCCAATATTTAATTGATGCTACGCGTAGGTTTTCATGCTGTTTAAAGGGAGATAAGTTCTTATTAATTACATTTTTTTTGTTACTATCAGCCTTATCTCTGTAATGGCTTTTCTGAAGGATTGCTAATACTCAAAGGTAGACAGTTTGACAAAATATGATGTCCGATGCCTTTTCTATTGTCGGCACCCTCGCTTATATTAGAGACGCGTACAGGCTGGTTGATGTGAATGCCTACAATGTAGCAAAATATTAAGATATAACGATTCATTGTCGTAATGGTGTGCAGAATTCTGTGACGTAGTCTGTATAGAGGAACTTACCTTTCAGCTGCGCCAAGGTGCATTACAATACGTGGTATTAACAGTGAGAGCAATGGGGCTGCTCCTCTCGTGGTTTGGCTCTGAGGCTAAGAGGGTAATAAGGTCCGGCTTCTGAGCAGCGAGGAGATAAGGCCCAATGTGACACATGGAGCAATATGGCGCCGCAGAGTGAGCGGTGAATTGAAAAGCTAAAGAATGACCCTAGTTCTACGAGTACTATTCACTATTGGCATGCTTAATGCAGATTCATGCAAAGAGGGTTTAATTAACAATGTACACTAACACTTTGTGTTGTGGCGAAACGCGAGACAATTACGAACGATTGAGTGGTGCAGTGTTTCTCAAACTGTGGGTCATGACATACGAATCGGCCATGAGCATTTTCTATGGGTCACGGAGCGTTCAACTATGCGTGCAAAGTGGGGCCCTATAACATAAAACTATTCCAGTCTGTTTTCATTCCAGTCTTCTGACGTCGTACTTACGCAGTCGCCGGCGCGCAAGCATCGGGCGGTAACCGGTCGCGTTGTTTAAAAAGTCTAATCAAACGCTCTCCGAGGTCACTTCATTTTACATTCAGAGCGAGTAGCACTGATTACATTGATCGTGAGATAAATTTGTTTTTCCGAGCGTGAAAGAAGCCCGCGAATACACGCAAGGTGAGTCGAGTGGCCAGTCGCGCGGGAATTTGTGTGCGTTCGCGGGCTTCTTTCATGCTTCGAAATAGAACTTTATCTAGATTGTATCGAGCAACAGAAAGCTGTCCCGGCAGCTTTTTCATGTTACTCTGCAATTTTCTCATTGACAGTTTTCATGTAATATGATAGTTGAGAAGTTGATTATTTACGAACATTAGTTATCTAATTAGACATACTGAAAAAAATCGGAGTATCTCCAAGTGATGGCCAACAACATTAGCTTAATTTTGTCCAACTAGGTGGCATTTGCATATTCTTAATGTTTGGCTCAAGTGTCGTGGGACACCCTGTATATGCCGATAGCTTTAGTTGAAACTTTTGCTGCATGAAAGGCACTGGTGGCGCTTGAAAGGAACGATCCGGCCGATGACAGCAGCAGAGCTTGTACAAAAAAGTGGACACCCGATGTTAGCACCATGTTACCAGCAATATCGGCGTTCCCACCCTCAATGTCCCCATGATGATGGTATACACTGGCACGGCCGCTGTAAATATATATATATATATATATATATATATATATATATATATATATATATATATATATATATAAAGAAGACAGAAGAAAGTGCAGCACCTGCCATGGTTGCTCAGTGGCTATGGTGCTAGGCTGCTGAGCACGAGGTCGCGGGATCGAATCCCGGCTACGGCGGCCGCATTTCGATGGGGGCGAAATGCGAAAACACCCGTGTACTTGCATTTAGGTGCACGTTAAACAAGCCCAGGTGGTCGAAATTTCCGAAGTCCTCTACTACGGCGTGCCTCATAATCAGAAAGTGGTTTTGGCACGTAAAGCCCCATAATTTAATTTAAGAAAGTGCAGCCTGCCGCGTCAAGGCTGTTTCACATGGCGCAATTTTGAGTCAGCGACAGTGAACTCCAGTGACCACCGCGATGTTGTGCGCCCTCCGCGACTGGATTCCTACAAGTTGGTCGCGCCGTCGCTTACTCGCATTAAACGGCGCGGTGTGGGAGGGGCAATGTGTGTGACGAAACAAAGCGCCGTCAAAATAGGCTGTTTTACCATGCGTTGGTAGATCTGTAGAGCAATGTCGCGTGCCAGTTTTACCTATGTTTAGGGCCTATCCACCAGCGTTTGCGGCTTAGGAGCTTCATGAAGATTTTTCTTTTCTTCCGCTTACACAATTCGTTTAAAAGGAAAAGCTGCACGCTATCCAGTTCGAAAGAAGGACGCCGCTTCAACATAAAGCAGGTACCCACTTGATCACCACCGTCGTCAACCTCGTCATGGCTACAAATTGCACCAGCTGCTTATACATGCACACTCAATAGTAGCTTGTTCTTCTGCAAAAGCAAGCACTCATTCAGGAAAAAAGTTGTGGCTAGAGTGTACTAAACGGAAGCACCCCGCCGACGCCGATGGAGCAGCTGCGGACTGCTCCACCTCCATCTGAGTATCGCTCATGGCAAATGGTTGCGGTTATAGCATATGTGCACCAGGTTGCGCACAATCTCAAAAAGGTTGTCAGCAGGGCAGGTGTCAGGTTGCTGTTCACTGCCAAAAACAAGTTAGGTAGCCTGTCCCATCAAATTAATCGGGTAACCAAGAACAACAAGAGAAGTTCTAAAAAGCAGCACAGACAGAGGTTTGTTGGTGTCTGTTGTGACTGTGTGGTATATAAGATTCCCCTTTCATGCAAGCGTTTTTATATCGGCCAAACGGGGTGGTGCATCAATGACAGCATGCACGAGCACTCAAACAAATTTCGAAAACGAGCAAAAGATAGTCAGTTGTCACTGCATTGCAATGAATGCGGCTGCAAGCCATCTTTCGAAGGTGTGACCTACCTGTCAAAATACTGCGATGACAGCGCACGCCTTATTTCCGAAGCTTTCCACATTCACATTAGCGGTGAAGCATGTGTAAGCCTTCCATCTATTTCTCTCCTTCCGAAGGAGATTGCCTTCCTATCGCATTAATTGCAATCCCCCTGCGCATGCCCAATTCTGTTGATTCTGTGGTTTCAGATAGCGGCGGAGCATATATATGCTGACTGAAAGAATAAAGACACTTTGGTTGTTAGTCAGCTCTGTTGTCGGTGACCCTTCACTCGTCCTGTCGTTTAGTGCTGTTTTTATTGCTCGTAATCATGAACCAACCAGCCCAAATGCGTACTCTTCTGCAAAACATTTCCGAGATGTTTTAGGCCGTCTGCAGCTCATGCCGGAAGTTGTGGCCCTAGGGGCGTATCAAATGAATCACGCCTGGGCGATAGCATTCAAAGACGGAAAAGCCAAGCAGAAGCTTTTGACAGCCCCAGCCTTCAGTGTTAAGGAGCAGCGGTGTGTTGTGATAGACCCCTACAACCAAGACATCAGGATGAAGCTGTATTGGCTTCTGCACACCACACCCGACGAAGACGTGAGAACTGCCCTGGCGCCCTACGGCACTATTAGCGATATATCGAGGGAGAAGTGGTGTGCGGCAGGCTGTAATGACAAGGGTTCCCACATGCGTCTAGTGTCGCTGCGCCTGAAGGCTGCCTACACCGTGGAAGACCTGCCACACCAGCTCCGCGTCGGTGAAGATGCGGAGCTGGTGTGGCACGTACCACACCAGCTCGTGCGTACCAGGGAGATCGCCGCTCTGCCTTCGGTGCCACGGCGCGAGTGACGAGTTCCACGCTGTGTTACTTGCTGACTTCAACTGCGGTTGCATACCTGAAGACACGGTTAGTAATATTCCAGTTCGTGACAAAAGTGCACTACAGCTTCGAGCTTTAACAGAGGACTGTGACCTTGTGGACGTTGGTGTTCACGGAAATCATGCGCAGTTCACACATTTTCAGCTTCAAAGCCACGCTAGATAAGATCGCGTGAACATTTCCCAAGGTATCTTGGCTTTTTGTAGCAACTACATAATGAAACACGTTAGCTTTAGTGACCATAGTGTTGTAATGTTCCAAGTAGGTAATAAAAGAAAAACAAGTGCGTTTAATTAGGACATCTGGAAGTTAAATGAAAACCTTTCGAAAGACGAAGCGTTTGTTAAACTGGTGAGAAAAAAGTGCCAAGAAGCTCTGTATAATGATACCACAAGCTTTACCGCGGTTTGGGAGAATTTTAAAACTGAAGTAAAAATGCTCGCAATTGAGAGGTCAAACATCCTATGATACAAAGAAAAACAAAAAGAAAACGAGCTACAAGCCACACTTGACTATCTTTTAAATGAAAATAGCACGATACCCGGATTGTTCAGAAAAGAAATTAAAGAAGTGAAAAGATAGATGGAATGCATTGCTGAGGAAAGATATAAAGGCGCCGTGGTAAGGGCACGCGCGGTACGGTTTTTGGTGGGAGAAACACCCACCAAAGGCGCGCTAGCTGAAGAAAAGAGGTATGCTACCTAAAAGGAGATAAAAGAAATACGCTATTGTGGCATGGTTTCGTCGGACCAGAAGGTTATCGAAATAGCTTTCCTTGAACGGTATCTGAGCTTGTTGGGTAGCGAAGCAGAAGTGCAAGGTCCTTTTGTAAAAGATTTTCTGTCACTTATGCCGAAACTGAATGATACCATTAAAATTGGTCTTGAAAGGCCAATAGCAATAGTAGTAGTTCAGAAAGTGATTGATGACCTCAGCAACGGCAAGACACCCGGACCAGATGGCATCGGGGCTGCCCTTTATAATTTTTTCAAAACATAAATTTCAGAAATGCTTCACCGTACTATAACGGAGGCATATGACGTTAAACAAATGCCCATGTCTATTAGGAAAAGCCATATCATACTTATACCGAAAACAGAAGATCCTGAAAGATTGCAGTCGGTAGAAAATTATAGGCCCATAAGTCTCAAAAATGTGGATTACAAAGTGTATATGAGGGTTATTGCAAAAAGACTTCAAACAGTAATTACCGATATTGTTGGTGCACACCAAACATGTGGAATAAGAGGAAGAAGTATCTTTAGCAATATTCATATGGCAAGAAAAATTTTAGAGTGCTGTGATGCGTCATGTGGCCGTATAGCCATGATTCAGTTAAGTTTGGAAAAAGGATTTGACAGGGTGTGTCATAACACACTTTTTGCATTGCTGGATTACGTAAATGTAGGAGCGGTAATAAGAGATGGTGTGAAAATGGCATACAATTCAGTTCTGCACCTATTGCCTGTAATATGTTCCTGCCAGCTCGTGACTTTGTCAATCTTTCGTGTTGCGCTAGCTGTTGGGCCTCCGCAATTTCTTCCATTGTATTCTGCACCCCTAGACTCATGAGTTTGTCGGTTGCAGCGTTACTGGGTATCCCTAGGGCTACTTTAACGAGCTTCCCGAGCATCACATGAAGTTTGTTAAGTTCTGCCTGCTTCCATTTGAATAACCCAGCCACATAAGGGAAGTGACAGAGAGCAAAGGCATGTATTAGCCTCAAAGCGCTGTCTTCTCCTAGGCCTCCCCGCAGGGGCGTCTGCGTCAGCAGGCGTTTGGTGTGTTGCGACACCACGTACCCGAGCACACGAGGGCTGGACCCTCCCGCGTGTAACCGTGCGCGGCTTAGCCGTGTCCGGGGAAAGGGGGATCCTGGAGATTGAGCCGATGCCGGGTGTTCGGACCTTTAAGGCCCCCCGGCGGAGGCAACACACCTCTTCGGCCTCTGCTTCACATAGACAGCACCCCCGGACTGACCCACCTGGGGGAAATCGGTAGTTGCCTTTTCCTGTCCTTCTCACCAATCTTCGTCTTTCTCTCTAACCTTTGTTCTTTCCTGTCTTCTCTTCATTTCTTTTTTACTTCCGCTCTTCCCGGCAGCAAGGGTTAACCATGTGTTGTGCAATCAACCTTGGTTGTACATATTTGGTTACCAGCCGCGGTTGCTCAGTGGCTATGGTGTTAGGCTGCTGAGCACGAGGTCGCGGGATCGAATCCCGGCCACGGCGGCCGCATTTCGATGGAGGCGAAATGCGAAAACACGCGTGTACTTAGATTTAGGTGCACGTTAAAGAACCCCAGGTGGTCGAAATTTCCGGAGTCCTCCACTACGGCGTGCCTCATAATCAGAAAGTCGTTTTGGCACGTAAAACCCCATAATCTGTACATATTTGGTTATAGCGGAAACGTACAGTTGGCGTCCGCAAGACTTGTTTCTGTATAAGACCTGTGGCATCCCCTTGTTGGGCTCCATGATGGGCGGCTGCCGTTACTGCCGAAAACTGAACATTCCCTTATGGATTATTCCTTTCCAAAACTCCCTGATCGCCCTCAGAAGCTAGGGCGCACCGAAGAAGTATTTAAATTTTTTGGCCGACACATTGAAAACTTTCCCCGCTATCAAGTCATTCGTTCTGAGAAACCTGGAAAGACAACGAGAATGATCTCGCCTTTCCCGGTTTCAACATGTCTAACTGAAACTATTGGCCCAGGCTATAATGCATATAGGCTAGCAAGTGGCGACCTCCTCTTAGAACTGCGTGACAAAAACCAGTACCAAAAACGAAGTAACCTAGTGTCTATTGGGGACACTCCTGTTTCAGTGACCCCACACCGCACCATGAACACCATTCGTGGTGTGATCTCTGAAGATGACTTAATGAACCTGACCGAGGCCGAACTTTTGGAAGAGTGGAAGGATCAAAATATCATCAATGTAAAACGAATTAGAATCAGGTGCGACGAGAAAGAAATCGATACCAAACACCTAATTCTCACATTTGGCTCCAGTGTGCTACCAGAAACAATAGAAGCAGGTTATATTAAGATCCGAGTAAGGCAGTACATACCTAACCCTCTCCGTTGCTTCAAGTGCCAAAGATTCGGCCATAGCTCGCAAAACTGCCGAGGCCGATTGACCTGTGCTAAGTGCAGTCCACACGAACACCCCACTGAATCCTGCGATAAACCTCTACACTGTGTAAACTGCGGTGGGGACCACGCGGCATACTCGCGGTCTTGTCCATCCTGGAAAAAAGAGAAAGAAATCGTAACAATTAAAGTAAAGGAGAACCTCTCATTCAAAGAAGCGCGCAGGCGGGTGTCCAACCTGCCAAACAGCTTTGCCGATGTGGCGCGTCAGGGGGCAGCGCCACAACGGCTCCCGGCAGCTGTCGGACCCACAAGCAGTGAGTCGGCAGTTACGCCACCTGCCCCCACGGCGGTTGCAGCTAGCGCTGCTCCGTCACCCCAGCAGAAGGGGCCATCCCCCTCCGGGCAGGTGCCCCCAAAGACCTCGTCCAACGTGCCGAGGCCTTCTCGCCAAACAAAGCGCTCGGAAGAGCGCGTGTCCAGCGCCTCGCAAGAGGCGATGGACACAACGACCAGTCAGACGGCGCCACCAGCGCCGAAGGAGCGGCGAGCATCACTCGACCGCTCCAAAAAAGACAAAACTCCCGTCACGGCGCCTGCAAAGCGCTCGTGAACTGATCTCAGTCTCTTAAACACACAGCATCCTACACATATAACATAATGGATACACAAATACTAGAATCGAATGTTCGAGGACTTCTTCATAACCTCGACGACATTAGAGAACTCCTACACAAACACAATCCCAAGTTGCTGTGTGTTCAAGAGACGCACCTAAAATTAACACAGACCAACTTCGTAAGGCAATATGCCACTTTTCGCAAAGACCGTGATGATGCACTCTCCTACTCGGGGGGTGTAGCCATAATAGTCGATCAGGGTGTTGCATGTCAGCAATTAAGTCTCCGAGCCCCCCTCGAGGCAGTTGCAGTACGAGCTGTGCTATTTGGTGAGCTAATAACGGTTACTTGGATGTACGTCTCCCCTTCTTGTCACCTTACTAAAACAGACTTTGAAAGCTTCATCGATGAACTCCCTCCGCCATATATAGTTGTTGGCAATTTAAATGCACATAGCCCCCTGTGGGGCGACACGCGTTCCGATGCACGTGGGCGCCTGATAGAAAACTTTCTATTTTCTTCAGGTGCATGTTTATTGGATAAAAAAGAACCAACTTACTACAATGCTACACATCAAACGTACTCGTCCATTGACTTAAGCATAGCTTCCAGCACATTATTTCCGTACCTGGAGTGGTCTGTTCTCAAGAACCCCTATGGGAGTGACCATTTCCCAATTACATTAAATCTAACAAAACCAGATACATGCTCGCCCCATTTCTCTAGATGGAACGTGGAATCAGCAAACTGGGAACTGTTTCGAGAACTCACATATTTAGGCGAGGACGACATTTCTTATTTTAATATAGACGATGCTGTGGCATACCTAACTAGTTTTATTATTGACGCTGCAACAAAGTGCATTAAACAATTTAACGGACTGGCAAAGAACCGTCGCATCCCTTGGTGGAATGACGAATGCCGAGAAGCACGCAAAAATCAAAACAAAGCTTGAGGATTGCTTCGCAATTCTCCAACAGCTGAAAATCTTATCAATTTTAAACAGGTCAAATCACAAGGCAGGAGAACACGTAGACGTGCAAAGAGAGAGAGCTGGGAGCGGTACTTATCTGGGATAAATTCTTACAAAGCCGAGGCAAAGGTGTGGAATAGGGTAAATAAACTAAAAGGCCGGGAGACGAACCCCCTGCCCTTATTAAGCACCTAAGGAGATGGCCTGGAAGACCAGGCTGACTGCCTGGGTGAACACTTTGCCTATATCTCCAGTGCATCTCATTACACGCAATCATTCCTCAAGTTCAAAGAACGTGCAGAGCGACCGCCCCTTGATGGGAAATGTGGCCATTATGAAGATTATGACCGCCCGCTTAGTCTAGCGGAGTTCAAAAATTATCTTGCTTGTTGTAACATCTCAGCACCAGGTGGTGACCGTATCATATATGAATTGGTCAAGCATCTGCACCCTGAAACACAGAAAGCACTTCTCTCACTTTTTAATGACATGTGGGCCGCTGGATATATTCCATCTTCTTGGAAAGAAGCTATAATAATACCCATACTCAAACAAGGTAAGGACCCATCCGTACCTTGTAGTTACACTTATCGCTTTGACAAGCTGTCTCTGCAAGCTCTTTGAAAAGATGATAAACCGGCGCCTAATCTATATCCTTGAGAGCAGTGGACTACTAGATCCTCACCAGTGTGGTTTCAGAGAAGGCAGATCGACCATAGATCACCTAGTCCGCATTGAGTCAAATATAAGGGATGCCTTCATACATAAACAGTTTTTTCTCTCCGTATTTCTTGATTTGGAGAAAGCATACGACACCACATGGTGCTTTGGCATTATTCGAGACCTTTCCGCTGTGGGTATCCGCGGGAATATGCTAAGTATCATTGAAAGTTACCTTTCTAACCGCACATTTCATGTTAGGGTGGGCCATGCCTTGTCAAGGTTTTTCACCCAGGAAACTGGGGTTCCACAACGTGGTGTGCTAAGCTGCACACTCTTTATTGTGAAAATAAATTCTTTGGCCATGGCTATCCCACGAACAATGTCATACTCTGTATATGTAGATGATGTGCAGCTTGGTTTTAAATCGTGCAACTTAACTATCTGCGAACGACATGTCCAGCATGCCCTAAATAAAGTGGCAAAATGGGCTGAAGAAAACGGTTTTAGGTTGAGCCCACAGAAAAGTACATGCGTTCTTTTCACGAATAAGAGAGGAATAGTATCATGTCCTGCTATTGAGCTGTCTGGTAGCAGATTACCGGTAAGCGCCGAGCAAAAGTTTCTCGGCATTATATTAGACTCAAAACTGACATTCATCCCACATTTTAAATACTTGAAGGCTAAGGCCTCAAGACAATGAACTTATTGAAACTTCTATCAAGTACAACATGGGGCAGTGACAGGAAATGTCTTTTGAACTTGTATAGATGTCTTGTTGGCTCACGTCTTGACTACGGCGCTATAGTATATCAGTCCGCTACACCAAGTGCTTTAAAGATGCTGGATCCTGTCCATCATTTAGGAATCCGCCTCGCGACCGGCGCCTTCAGGACCAGACCCGTACAAAGCCTTTATGCAGAAGCAAATGTATGGTCACTTCACCTTCAGAGATCATATAGCAGTTTTACATATTTCCTCAAAGTAAATTCAAACCCTGAGCACCCCTCTTATTCATGCGTAAACGATATGACCGATGCCATGCTCTTCAATAACCGACCTGCTGCGAGAAGACCGTTCTCTTTGCGTGCAAGGAACCTTAGTGAAGAAATGGGTGTTCCGGTGCTGGAATATCATCTTATGTCTCCAGAGAACCTGTTGCCGCCAAGGCTGTGGCAGCTGATAGAGTGCGACAAATCCTTTGTAGAGATCACTAAACATGCGCCAGAGACACATATGAAAATACATTTCTTGGAACTACAGTACAAGTACTCGTGCGCAGAGTTTTACACCGACGCTTCTAAGTCGCATGCCGGGGTGTCCTATGCAGCCATTGGTCCATGTTTCTCTGAATCCGGTGCACTGCACCCTGAAACAAGTATATTTATGGCTGAGGCCCACGCACTATTGTCGGCTGTGAAACATAACAGAAAATCAAATCTTCAAAAAACAATTATATTCACAGACTCCTTAAGCGTCGTAAAAGCATTGAAGTCACTCTGTAAACACAAAAACCCGGTACTGGCTGAGCTCTACTCCACTCTATGTAGAACGTATATATCTAACCAGCATGTCATTATATGCTGGGTACCTGGCCATAGAGGCATTGCGGTGAATGTACTAGCTGACGAAATGGCTACATCACTCACCTCGCAAGCAATTATTCCTACGGCTGCTGTCCCTGTCACAGATCTGAAGCCTCTCTTACGGAAGAATCTGCGAAGCCACTGGCAAAGCTTATGGGACTTGGAAACTAAGAATAAGCTTCACTTGATTAAGCCAAAGTTAGGTTTCTGGCCCCCGAAAACGAAAACACGACGTACTGATGTCCTATTCTGTCGACTCAGGATAGGACACCCCTATGGCACCCACAATTTTTTATTGACTGGAAATGAGCCTCCAACGTGTGGTAGATGTGGCGAGAGGCTGACCGTTCTCCACGTACTCCTGGAGTGTCGGGAATACGAAGCTGAGAGAAAGAGACATTTTCCTCTTGTATATCGCCAGCACACCCCTCTCCATCCAGCAATGTTTCTTGGTGAAGAAGCATTCTTTGACACCACAGCAGCCATAGCATTCTTGAACGATGTAGACTTGCAAGTTTTTAGCCCCTTAAATTCATAGCACATCCTCTTTTTAGAGGATGCCGCTGTGATGGTTGTCTTCCAAAGCACGTGCCTCCAGTCCCTTGCATCGCAAGGGCTCTGTTAAGGCACTAGTGCTTATTGCAAAAAGGTTAACTGTGAGATATGTCACGATCTGATAATTAACTTACAATGCGTATTTCGTGTTCATTGCACCGCTCATTAATCATTGGCATAATTTTATCTTCTATAAGCTTTATGCACTTTAGAGCAACTGTTTTAGGCCCCTACACAGCCACCGTAACATCTGCCTTTCGTTAATCATAGCTCCATTGCGAACACATTAGCACCGGCCTGGCGCTCTTTGGCCACACTTGGCCCTTGCGCCACAAAACACCACATTCATCATCATTCTCCTAGGCCTCTGTGTCTATTGGTAATTCTCCTTAGTAACCTAATGACTTCATCTGTTTTATTTGAGATATGTTGTATTGTTCTATAGTTAGTATTGTTTCCGTCTATGTGATACCCAAGAACCTTGATTTTTTCAACTAGCCTGGTTGCGGATCCTTCATGTGTGTATAAGCACACTCTTGGCTCATCTTCCGGAATGTAGCCTCTTGGTTTACGACCTTTTCTGTAATGTTTAATGACTAAGAGTTCTGATTTGGCTGCCGAGCATTTCAACCCCATGTCTTTCAGTGTGTTCTCTACAACGTTCCTGTAATCTGGTCTCTGTCTGTCCTACATTGCCCTTGGCACTCCATATGGTTATGTCGTCGGCATATATCACATAATGTATACCCTCGATTTTCTCCAGATTTCTTGCAACCTTGGACATTGCTAAATTGAATAGCATGGGTGAGAGCACAGCCCCTTGTGGAGTGCCCATATCTCCCAAATTCTTAGCTTCTGATTTAAGCTCACCCAGCATGAGTTGTGCAGTTCTATTTCTAAGAAAGTCCTTAATCATGTTAAAAAATCTCTTACCTAAACCCATCTCCGAGCGAACGTCAAGTATTGCCTTATGCTTTATACGATCAAAAGCTTTTTTCACATCCAATCCCAAAAGAGCTTTCGTATGCGCTGGGCTGGCCTGTATAAGTTGATGTTTAATCAGCAGCATAGCATCCTGAGTAGACACCCCTGGACGAAAGCCGATCAAGTTGTATGGGAGGATCTGATTCTGCTCAACGTATTTCGTGAGTCGATTTAGGATGACATGTTCCATAGCTTTGCCTAGACATGACGTTAAGGAAATAGGACGGAGGTTGTCTAGAGTGAGTTGTTTGCTTGGCTTTGGTATGAGGATAGTATTGGCCACCCTCCATTCCTCTGAGTATACCCCTTTTCTCCAACATTTATTGAAGTGTTCAGTTAGACAATAGATTGATTCATCATCTAGATTTCTTAATATGTTGTTAGTTATTCCGTCAGATCCAGCCACCGATCTACCATTAAGACTGTGAAGAGCCGCCCTCACTTCACTCTCAGTGAAGTCCCGGTCAAGTTCTTCACATATGCCTCCCGTATACTCGGGGCTCTCGTCTCCTTCGTTTGGTTGTTTAAGTGGGAGATATTTGCCTGCGAGACTATCCATGATATCTCTCTCTGTCTTATCTTGGCTTTCCTGATGAACCAACTTAGCTATAGCTGTTCTCTTGCTTGTCCTTGTTTCATTCTCGTTGAGGAAGTGCTTGAGGAGGTTCCAGCTACCTCCATGTTTGAGTCTACCATCAGCTGAATTACAGATCTCATCCCACAGTTGCTTCACGAGAGTCTTCGAATGATCATCAATTTCTCTGTTTAATTGCGCTATTTTTTTCCTTAGCCTCCTGTTAAGTCTCTGCGTTTTCCATCTCTGTAATATAGCCTGTTTGGCCTCAATCAAATGCGCCAGCCTGCTGTCCATAGCTTCAATATTTTCCTCTGTCCTGATTTCTTTAGTGGCCTCCTTGACGTCCTCTCTGAGCTGGATGACCCATGTCTGAAGGGGCTCCTGCTCGGCATCTAGAGGCCCCACTTTCCCTCTGTTCGCCCTAATTTTTCTGAAGTGATCCCAATCAGTGAATTTGGATATTCTTGTTTCCTGTCTCGGTATGCGTATGGTTATGTGTATGATGTAATGATCGCTTCCGAGATCCAAGTTTGAATTTTCCCAATTGGCTCGTCTTGAATTGTTTACAAAAGTAAGATCTGGCGTGGAGTCCCTGCTTGTCGAAGTGCCACAACGGGCGGGATACGCAGGATCAGTAATCAAGCATAACCCCAGAACCAATGCAAGACTCCATAGCTCCTCTCCCTTCTTTCTGTTCCAAGCGTATCCCCATATGTGATAGGGAGCATTAAAGCCCCCTCCAATAATGAGAGGGGAGTTTTTGTTGAACCTTGTTGAAGAGTGCTCTAAACCTCTGTCTCATGTCGTTAGGACTGCTGTAAATATTCAAGCAGAAAATGCTTTGCGCCTTACCTCTGTTCCTTTTAAGTATAATCTCAACTAGAATAAATTCAAACCTGGAATGTCTAAGGTGAATCTCATGCTCAATGTATGGCAACTTTTTGTCAATCAGCGTCGCCAACCCCCTCCCCAGTGTTTTGTCTCTACATACAACTTTGTACCCAGTGAGCATAATTTCGTCCGCTAAGGTTTCCTGCAGCATAATTACCTTTGGCCTGGCCTCAGATGACCTGATCACCTGTTGCAGTGCTGCTTTTTTGTGTTGGAACCCACGACAATTCCATTGCCACACGTTAAATCCATCATTACTGTCCATTGTTATTAGGTGAGGTTGCCTTTCTATTACCTGCTATTTTCCTCTTTGTGATGGCCCCCGACAATCCAGGAATGGACTTTATACTATCCGCCTCCGATAGCAGATACTCATCATCATCATCCCCTCGCGCCTCCATTTTCCTAAGTCTTTTCTCCGCCGTTAGCATCCATTTCCACAATTTATCCACTTTAAAGTTGGTCGTTTCCACTGTCTCTCTTATCGCTTTAATTGCCTCTTTTATTTCACTGAGGGCTGAGGAGACTGAATCACCCTCGGAACTCACCGCTCTCTATTTAGGGGCAGGGCAGCTGGATTCCCCTGGATCGTTGCTTTTGCTGACAGGTCTATCTATCTCTACTCTAGCAGGGCTTGACTGCTCTTTTTTACGAAGCTCTACTACCTGCCTGGTCAATTCTTCATTAGCTTTTCTTAAAGAGGCTACTTCTTTAAGTAATTGCTCTAATCTGGCATCATTGTTGTCACCCACAGCCGGCGAGGCGCCCCCAGCAACCCTCGCCATACCTTTGACTTTGTCAGCCCAGGTGGTTCCTGGCGTCGTCTTCTCGCCATGGATTGAGTCTCTTTGCACGAAGTGCACCTGCGCTTCCCTTGACTTGGAGCGCCTTCTCTCCCTGGATAGCGAACGACGCCTGGATCTGGTGCGACTCCTGGAGCGCAAGTGCTCCCTGTCCTCGGGGCGGTGGTTGGGCGCCAGCTGTGGCGCCTCCGACTGCGCTCTTGTTGACGACCGAGTCCTGTTGCGCTCTCTTCGACGGAGTCGTACGACGTAAGGGACTTGAAATCTTTTTTTACAAAACTTGTCGCCGGTAGGGTGATCGTCGTCACAAAATTTGCACCTAGGTACACACACATGTTCGTCTCCTGGGTTGCGAGTTCCACAACCCCTGCACTGAACAAAGTCAGGTGTTGGACACACATCAGAGCGGTGCCCGACCCTTCCGCAGGTGAAGCAGACGTCGAATTGCTTCCTGTAAAGGTAGCATCTCACTAGTGTGGATCCATACCTGACAAAATTGGGCACGTTGAGTCCATCGAAAAGTACTATGACCGATTCCGACGTCTTGATGCGCTTAGCAGTCAGCGCAAGCGGGTTCAAGTCATGCACGATATTTCATGTTATCATAGCTTGGGATTCTCTGATATCAATACCGGCTATTGCGCTGAACGCGCAAAAGAGCGCACTGCGATGGTGCCGTGGCTTAGTTGGTTAAAGCACCTGTCTAGTAAACAGGAGATCCTGAGTTCGAATTTCACCGATGCCTCGATTCGTTTATTTTGCCGTTTTTCTATGCTGCACAGGACAATACCGGTTATTGCGTTGAACGCGCAAATGAGAGCACTGCGACGGCGCCGTGGCTTAGTCGGTTAAAGCGCCCGTCTAGTAAACAGGAAATCGTGAGTTCGAATCTCACCGGTGTCTCGATTCATTTATTTTGCCCTTTTTCTATGGTGCACGGGACAATACCGGCGATTGCGTTGAAGGCGCAAAAGAGACCACTGCGACGGCGCCGTGGCTTAGTTGGGACTCCACTTCCGGCCACCGAGCGTGACGGACGTGTATATCATGGGCTCCGTAGGAGCGGACGGGCCGCGGTAACAGGATTTCTGCCTCGGACGACGAGTATCAAGTCGTTTTGCCTAGTCTGCTAACAGGGCGTTTTGTTTTGAATACGGTTTTTCTACACTGTGATATCAGGGCCCGCCCATACCGGGTGGAAGATTTTCGCGATGCGCTCGCACAGTTATCGCTCCTGCCGGAAGTGGCTGCTCTCGGGGCCTACCGTATGAGCCATGTATGGGCCGTGACCTTCAAGGACAGCGACGAGGTGAAAAAGATCGTCAGCGTTGGAGAGCTGCAGGTCAAAAAGGGCCGGTGTCTCGTCATCGACCCCACCAACCAGGACGTACGCCTCAAAGTGCATTGGCTGCTGCCCAGCGTTCCTGACGAGGACGTACGTCTTGCCTTCACGCCGTTTGGAAAGGTCACCGACGTCGGCCGCGAGCGCTGGCGGGTTCATGGCGTGGCTGATAAGAACTCAACAACAAGGCTGGTTACGCTGAAGTTGAAGCCGGGCGTAAAGCTCGACGACCTTCCGCATCAGGTGAGCGTCGCCGGGGAACTGGCTCTCGTGGTTGTGCCGAGCAGGTCTCCTCTCTGCCTACGCTGCCGCGGCACGGGCCACATTCGTCGCGAGTGCCGTATTACACGGTGTGCTGCCTGCCGACGTTTCGGTCATGAAGACAGTCAGTGCGAGCGCACGTATGCTAGCATGACCGGACCTGTGGGCAACGAGGACAACTCTGCCCTACTCATGGACGAGGCGGACATGGAAGACACGTCGTCCGCGGTGGGTGAAGCAGCTGACGTCGTGGCAAAGCCGGCGGTGCGGCTTGAACAGGAGGAGAAACAAGTCGCTCAGGCTGTTGTCACAGGACACCAACAAGCGACTGCAGAGGGCACCGCGGCCATGCCGAATGCTGAAGAGAAAACCGCACCTGAGACGGAGGTGACCTCCTGCCTCGTTGAACCTGAAGGCATGGACACCCTTACCGGCCCAACTGTGGTGGCTAGATAGCCCAACTAGCCAAACGACGGGGAAACGGCCCCACAACCAGACCGTTAGCCGGACGGCGAAATAGGATGGCAGCGGCGGAGACGAGCCACCGCCCAAAGCTCCAGGTATAAGGTGGTCGACCTTGAAGCTGCGGCCCAACATTACGGTCGATCCACGGCAGGCGGGTAAACCACCTCCGTAATTCCGTGCTGTCTAGTTCGAGTGGGGTTGGGGGGTTGGTGAGTGCAATGGCCGCTATCCTGAGCGCTAGTTTTTTAGAACCTTGCCAGGAAGGGGGGCCCAAGTTGCACTTGAGTGCCCTTTCCGGAAGGTCGAGCTGCGTCTCCTTTAGAGGCATTAGACATGGTTATCGGCGCACCTTTATGAGCACTTATCCTTTTGTAACTGTGATGGGCACCATTATACCGTGTAGCCATGGCGGTTAATATTGAAGGAACGCTACGTGTAGCCACGTTAAATGTAAGAGGGCTCAGTGCAAGAAGACGGCAATGTCAGCTAAGTCGTCTCCTCTTGGATAATGATGGTGGGAATCCAAGAAACGAAAATTGATAACCAAGAGGTAACCGACATAATGGTGTCCAATTTTCCTGCTCACTCTGATGTGTGCGTTTGTCACGCTGTTGGTGGATCAGGCGGCTGCGCTATATTCCTACGAAATAATTTTGGCATTTGTGTGCAATCAGTGTTTCCGTGTGAAACTGGGCGTCTCTTAGTGGCCGATTTTTGTTTTCGTGATGTGGATTACCGTGCTATTTCTATCTGTGCGCCGAATATTGAAACGGACCGTCGATCTCTCTTTGAGCGTCTTGAAGCGTACGTAAACTGTTCCAAGGTCGTAATACTGCTGGGAGATTTTAACTGTGTTTGCTATACTGAAGACCGAGCAAAATGTTCACGCGTTCGTGATAAGAGTGCCGAATTTCTAAACGCAGTGGTGCATGATTATGACCTGGAAGATGTGGGTAGTGTTTTTGCCAGTGGTACTCGCCCGCGATTTACCCACTTCCAGCGTGATAGCCACGCTCGATTAGATAGATTATACGCGTCAGTCGAATTAGTGCCCTTATGTTGTGAATATGATGTTCAAGCTGTAGCATACAGCGATCACTGTTTGGTAACTGCCACGTTTGGGAAAAGACAAAGCAAACACACCTTTAACTGGGATCGTTGGAAAATGAATGCGCAGTTGTTACATGACGATGTTTTTGTCGATGCTGTAGTGAAGGAACTAGAAAACCTGACTTCAGCCAAGCCAGTAAGCTTTGCCATTCAATGGGAAGAATTGAAATAGAAAGTAGAAACATTGGCCATTCAAAGAAGCAGTGTCATTAGACACAAGCAGAAACAATCAGAAACAACTCTTCGCCAGCAACTGCAATTTTTTATCAGCATGGAAAGTGTCGAGCCTGGTGTGTAAGAAAGTGAAAACTGAACTAGAAAGGATAGAAACAGAAAAATACAAAGCAGCACTTGTGACATCAAGGTCTGAGAAGTTGTGGGCGGGAGAAATTCCAACGAAACGAGCCTTCTCAGATAAGAAGAGGTACGCATGTCGGAAGGAAATCCGCCAGCTAGCTAAAGGCAATCACATTACGTGCGACAAAAATGACATCAAGCAAAGGATCGCTGATCACATTAAAGAAATTTTAGGTCATCCGCGGGACCTTAAAGACAGCTACGAAAAAGAATTTCTCTCATTGATACCAAAGCTTGATGAAGAAGTTAGGACACGGCTGGAACTGAGTGAGATAGAGTGCGCAATAGATGAGTTTTCCATCGGTAAAGCACCTGGGCCCGATGGCTTGGGAGCCACTTTCTATAAAACCTTCAAGTCTGCATTGGCCCGTGTTCTTCGCGAAGTTATCAGCGAAGCGTTTGAGCGAAAAAGATTGCACTTGTCTTTCACAACCTCATATATCGTGCTCATTCCGAAGAGTGATGACGAGGAAAAACTTTTGTTGCCAGAGTCGTATCGCCCGATAACTCTAGCCAACGTCGACTATAAGATATTCATGAAATCTTTGGCCAAACGACTACAAAGTGTAATTAAAACATTGGTAGGGCCGCACCAGACTTGTGGCATTAAAGGCCGCAGTATCACAACAAATGTACACGTGGCTCGAAGTGTGCTTGAGTGTTGCGATGCGATTGGCGACCACGTGGCGATGATGCAGATCGATTTGGCAAAGGCTTTCGACCTCGTCTCGCGCAAGGCTTTGTTCTGCATACTGGAACATGCGAACGTTGGCAACGTCATAACGGAAGGCGTCATGATGGCGTACAGAGAATGCTCAACGCGCATTATGGTTAATGGGGAGCTCACCGATGGCTTTCGCGTGCGCTCGTCTGTGCGGCAAGGATGCCCGCTGTCGCCCCTTCTATTTGCTATGTATCTAGAACCACTCTGTTTGGCGATTGAAAATGACGAGCGCATAGCAGGCTATCGGCTGCAGGCAGCGCAAGTAAAAATGTTGGCCTATGCCGACGATATCGCGATTTTCTGCACAAACAAAGCGAGCATTAAGGAGGCCATGACTGTCGTTGAAAAGTTTTGCGATTCAACTGGAGCCCAGATAAACTGGGATAAGAGTTACGGCTTCTGGCATGGTAGTTGGAAAGACACGCTGGAGGCCCTTTATCGATTGAAGTGGTCGTCGTTACCAACGGAGTACTTGGGCGTGCCTCTCGGAAGTTACCGTGAAACTGAATCGTACTGGCTCGATCAAGTTTCGAAAGCAAAGGAAAAGGCTGACGGGTGAAGAGGAAAGCAATTGTCAATGTTTTCTAGAGCCACTGTCTGCAACCTCTTTTTATTGTCTAAGATATGGTACGTTATGAATGTGTTGTGTGCTGCGAGGGTAAGCGTGCACTAAATTCACCGAGTTTTCGCTATTTTCATTTGGGCGTCTACCTGGGAGAGGATGAGTCGAACGAACTTGTTCCTTCCTGTCAAGAAAGGTGGGCTTGGTCTAGCTCATTTGTTTCTGCGACAAGTCGTGTCACGTTTTGTGTTTTTACGGGATCGAAACGACCCTTTTCTCCGAACGGTGATACAGTTACGGCTGTGTAGACAAATTCCAGGATTCATTGTTTCGACTGTTCACAACATGCCAGGAGCCGTGACTGGCTACCTGCGTGAAGTGGTATGTTCATATAGGAAGTTGAATGTACGTTTTTCACAGCAATACCTGTCAACCGTTACAAAAAAAAAATACAAAGATCTCGTGGACACGATGTTTCCTGCACCTTTGTACCGTCTTCCACACCTTAGAGGCCCAGGACAAGACGTTCTAAAGAGAGTGAAAAAAATGCCAATACGGCCGTCAGCTAAATCTTTCTTCTTCAAATTGCACAAAAAAACACTTCCCGTTAAGACCTGGCTTCATGAAAAGGGTATATTCATCCCCTGGACCACCGACTGCTTATTATGTAAAAAACCGGAAACCATAGAACATGCATTCCTTGACTGCTGGGACGCCATCTTTCACTGGGATGGTCTGCAGGGAACATTGGAAAAACACTTACCCCTAGACATATATGGAATACGCTTCTTACCGATTGATAACACCGAGGATGACCCGTGTGACCTTATTATGGTCCTGAGCCTCCACGCAATGTGGAAAACGGCTGAAATTCCAAAACGGTGACATCGTTGTTCGACCGGTTCAGGAATATTCCATTGAGAGTGTCTTGATGGTTTCAAAGCGCTGCCTGATCCACCACAATGGATCTCTGTATTTGAGGAATTAGCGTTGTCGAAAAGATTTCGGTACCGTGTTGGCCAAAGTGTGGCTCACATGTTTTATCCTTTGTAAACCATGATTTAGAACCTCGAAGTCGGCAATGAAGAAAAAAAAAAGTGCCGTGGCTTAGTTCATTCTGCATCCGGCAGCCGAGCTGTTCGGATCGTAGGGTCATGGCCTCTTCCGGGGCAGCGACAGCGGCCACTTTTGGTCGCGGAAACAGGATTACGGAAGATGATAAGGAATACCCGTTCATTTTGCCTCAACTGCCTACGGGACGAGTTGCGATTAACACCGTGTTTTTGCACGGTGATGTGCGTGCGAGACCATACAAGGTCGAAGATTTCAGGGACGCCCTACTGCCGACTGGCCTCTTACCGGACGTGGTATGCATAGGGGCGTACCAGATAAACCACGTCTGGGCGGTGACCCTGAATGATGCGACTGCGACGAAAAGATTAGTTTCCCTCAAGGAACTGCAAGTGAAGGGACGACGGTGCGTCATCGTGGACCCGGAGGACCAGCAGGTGAAGCTACGGCTTCACTGGCTGCTGTACGGCGTTGCCGACGAGGAGGTCCGGACAGCGTTCGCGGCTTTCGGCAAGGTGGAGGAGGTGAGCCGGGAGCGGTGGCGAGTCGAAGGCATGGCAAGCAAGACGTCGACCACTCGGACGGTGCTCCTCAAGCTAAAGAACGGCGTCAAAGTTGAGGACCTTCCTCATCAGGTCCGCGTCGGCGGAGAGTTGGCCTTGGTGGTCGTGCCCGGTCGACCCATGCAGTGCCTGCGCTGCCAAGGCACGGGGCACGTCCGCAGAGAGTGCAAAGTCCCGCGCTGTTCCAGGTGCAAACGTTTCGGGCACGTTGACGCTGACTGCGTCAAATCCTACGCCGCCGTGACAGGACCAGCAGCGAGGGACGTTGCGGCTGAACACGTCATGGACGTGGTCGAGACGGAAGACGCCGCTAAAGGAACCGGAGACTCGGTTTCCACAGGGACACTCAGAGGGTCATCTACCGCCGGTGCTGAAGGCATGGTGGCTGAGGCTGGCGAAAAGACGGACAAACCGGTGCAGGTCCTGCCTGCAGTGAGCCTTGCTACGGGGGGCGTTAACGAAGACGCACCCGACAACGACAAGACGGCAATGCTGCAGGACAAGGAAGTCAACCACGATGAGCGGACTGGGACTCCTGGTGCCCCAGTCAAACGACCCCACGACGATACCAAGGACAAGGACGGTGGTGCCACCAGCACCAGCGAGGGGCCGCCGACGAAGACGCCACAAGGAAGACGGATGGGCTACAAGCCAAAGCCCAACGTACCACCTGAAAGGAAGCCTGTGGGCAAAACGGTCTCGCCTAACGACACGAACAAGCCGGGAGGTCCCGGAGGCGGCTAGCCGGGGGCTAGTCGTGAGGGGTAAGCACCATGCTCCGGGCCTACTTTTTTTCCTTAGTTAAGATGGCTCTCTTACCGTCAATTACTATCGCCACATTGAACGTGAGAGGGTTGGCGGCTAGTCGTAGGCAAAGTCAGGTCCTACGGTTGGTCACTGACCAAGACATAGACGTACTAGCCGTCCAGGAGACCAAGGTTGACGGAGAGGAGGAGACCGGGAGCATGGTGCGGCGTTTCACGACTAGATATTATGCGGTCGTGAGTCACGCGGTAGGGACGTCCGCCGGTTGTGTTCTGTTTGTAAAGAAGTTGCCTGATCTTGTTGTTCAAAGTGTATTTTCATGCCAGTCTGGAAGGATTGTTTTTTGTGATTTTGTTTATCGTGAAATTGAATTTCGAGTCATGTGCATATATGCGCCGAATTCTGTAGAAGAGCGCACCTTATTTTTCGAGAGCCTTTTTCAGTATATTTGCAGCGATAAGTGCATGATTTTGTTGGGGGATTTTAATTGTGTTTTGAGTGCTCGGGATAGAGCCAATAATGCCGGTATTCGTGATAGAAGCAGCAGTGTGTTGACTAAACTAATACGTGAAAATGAATTGGACGATGTTTGCGAGTGTCTGGAGGGGGAGCGGGAAGTAATGTACACGCGATTTCAAGGTAACAGCCACGCGAGGTTAGACCGCATGTACATATCGCAAGACATGATTCCAAAGTGCCATAGTTATTCTGTGGCACCAGTATCGTTCTCAGATCACTGCTTGGTGAAATGTAACATAGGCACGGAGAAGAAGAGAGAATCTTTTAATTGGGACCTATGGAAAATGAACGCTTTACTACTAAAAGACCAACCATTTGTAGAGGCAGTACATGAGGCCGTAAGGGAGGTTTGTGAGGATAATAGTCAAACAACAGCAGAGAAATGGGAAGGGTTCAAACAAAACGTAAAAATGAAAGCCTGTGAAAGATCGAGCTGCTTAAAGTTTGAGAAGGAAATGAAAGAAAAGAGCTTGCGAAAGACACTTAAGCAGCTGATAGCGCTTGAGTGCGAAGAGCCAGGGGCGTATAAACAAGATGTGCGAACCATTAAAGAAAAAATCGAGCAGCTCGACAAAGAACGGTATCAAGGTGCGATGGTGCGCGCAAGAACAAATGCATTAGTAGCTGGAGAGACGCCCACTAAAAGGGCGCTTGGACTTGAAAAAGCTCACGGTCGAAGGAATCACGTCGATAAGATTCTATGGAATGGCACAACTGCCGACGACAGTAAGAGTATAGGCCAAGCGTTTTTAGAGTATTACCAGTCCCTCTTTGCGTTTCAAGAAGCGAATGTAGACGAGTTCAAAAAGGTCTTCCTCGGTCGCATGCCGCGATTGTGTGACGACACAAAAGAACGATTAGAAGTGAAAATAACAGAAAGCGAAGTTGAAAAGGCAATTGAGGATTTGAATCAAGGCAAATCACCTGGACCTGACGGCCTGGGCGCTTGTTTATATAAAGCTTTCAAGAAGGAACTGTCACCGTTGCTAGCACGGCTGTTTAATGATGCGTATGAGAACAAAGCTTTGCCTCCTTCTTTTGGCAAAGCGCATACCATACTCCTCCCTAAGAGTGATCAAGTAGAGAAACTTAGGCTGGTGACATCTTACAGGCCGATATCTTTAACCAATGTAGATTATAAACTTTTCATGAAGGTTTTGGCAGCCAGACTTCAAAGTGTAATAAAGGAAATTGTCGCAGATCACCAAACATGTGGGATCAAAGGAAGGTCGATTTTTTCGAATATTCACACGATGCGGTGCGTGCTCGAGTGCTGCGACGTCACCTTGGGCGGAGTCGCAGTGCTTCAGCTCGACCTCGAGAAAGCCTTTGATTGTGTCTCGCATGGTATTTTGTTTGCCATTTTGAATCACGTTAATATTGGTTCCATCATCGCTGAGGGAGTGGCGTTGGCGTATCAGAACTGCACAACACGCTTAATTGTGAATAAATCATTGGGGGCCCCCATTAATGTCATGCGTTCTGTGCGTCAGGGCTGCCCCCTCAGTCCTCTTTTGTTTGGAATTTACATAGAAACTATGTGTTTGGCCATAATTCAAAATGATCAAATACGCGGTTATAATTTGGCAGACACAGAAGTCAAGCTCTTGGCATATGCAGATGACATCGCAGTATGTTGTACAAGCAAACAAAGTGTAACGGAAACGATAAGCGTAGTGAAAAGTTTTTGTGGTGTGACGGGCAGCAGAGTGAACTGGGGGAAGTCCCTCGGTTTGTGGCACGGAGAGTGGTCTTCCGCCCCGGACCATTTTGCAAATGTGAACTGGATGAAAACCCCGACCAAGTATCTAGGTGTTCCCATGGACAGTTACAGAAATAGCGACGAATACTGGATGAACCAAACAAAAGAAACTAGAGAAAAAGCAGAAAGGTGGAAAGCCATCAACCTGTCGATTTTCGCTAAGGCAACGGTGTGTAACATGTTTTTTATTACGAAGTTGTGGTATGTCATGCAGACGTTGTACTGTTCAAGGGTAAACGTGCAAAAGCTGCACAGAGTGTTCGCGGTTTTTATCTGGGGCTCTACCTGGGAAAGGTGTAGCCGAACAAATCTGTTCAGGCACGTGAAGGAAGGGGGGCTGGGCTTGGCGCATCTTTTTGTTCGACAGCTTGTCAACCGCTTTTTGTTTTTTCGCGATGTGCGCGATCCTTTTTTGCGCACCGTATGTCAGCTCAGGTTGAGCAAAGCATTGCCTGCATATGTTGTCAGTACGGCAAGCATGACCGGAACACTGCGTGGTTATTTTAAGGAAGTGGCCGACAGTGTGCGTTTCCTTTCAGTTCGTTTTTCAAACGATTATCTGTGTCACGTGAAAAGGAAAACACTGTATAAAGATGTGTGCGACATTGTGTTTCCTGTGCCGTTATACAGAGCTATATACAGTGGAGGGCCAGGACAAGACGTCCTTAAACGGGTGAAACGAATGCAGGTGCCACCAGGTGTTAAAACCTTCATTTTAAGGCTCCACACAGGAACGCTCACTGTGAAGACTTTTGTCGAAGAACGAGGCTGTCTTGTGCCGTGGGGATCCCACTGCTTGATCTGTCAGAAGCCGGAGACCATTGATCATGTTTTCTTGCATTGCTGGGCGGCGGTTTTCTTATGGGACGTTTTAAAGCGAACGCTGAAAAAGGAGTTACCGGTGGACCCCCAAGGGATCAGGTATCTGCCAATTAAAGATGAAGACGGAGTGCCGTATGATCTTATGTTGAATGCCCTCCACTCTATATGGCGAGCTCGCATGGCCGGGTACCA